>NC_068299.1:1981269-2051269 GCF_025860055.1 Xyrauchen texanus | reverse complement strand
TATGTACCTTGCAGTCTAACCGACAGAGCTGACCCTCGTGCGCCAACATGTCTCCTGGAGCCTGAAGAAAGTGCGGACGAAAGAATCGCTCTTGAACGGGCTCCCCCTCAACCTCCTGCACACGCGCTCGCACTCTTTGGAAATGTTGACAGAAATGTTACATACAACAAACATAAACAAAGTTGCAACAGAAGATTGCTGATGTAACTCACCTCTGTGAGTGCACCATGGGGCGGTTTCGTACGGGACCCGTTTGGACGATCAAATGGCCAGAACAGCTTATCCGGCCCTGTGGACATGAACAGACAGGCTTGACTCACAAGCAGCTACTCTACTACACATTTACACCACTAAACATTACACATTACACTCATTGACATTCACTCAAACAACAGCTCTTTGGCTGAACTTGATTCAGTCGTGTACAGCGGTTCCACGAGTTTGAAATGAGTTTTCTTAACTTAAAATCACAGTGTTATCTCAACACAAACACTTAGAAAGAACCTAGTTGAATCGGGTAAACCAACGAAATGAAATGTGTCAATGCAACTAATAAAAGTGTCTTATTAATTTATGTACTATAAAAATTTCAAGGAATGAAAAGGGCGAATATTTTTGCGAAACATAACCGAAAATGGGAACAAATGGATTTTTTATTGTTCCGGAGATTTTTCATTAAAGCTCGTGCCGAAATGAAAAATCAACCTAAAGATAGAATGAAAATCGACGGACTTTAATGGTTAAATTCGCATTTTATAGTGTTTTACAATTTATTGATTTATTTAAATGTTTATTTACTTATTTCATTTTAAATGCTGGCAACCACTTATAACTGGTTTAAGGGATCGTTCACCCAAACATTTTTATTCTCCCAGGTGTGCATGACTTTCTTTCTTCAGCAGAACACATTTGAAGAAAATAGAACAATATGTCAGCTCAGAAGGTCCTTATAATGCAAGTGAAAGGAGATTTCTCTTTTGAAGTTCCAGAAATTACAGACAATCATCATAAACATCATCGATATGACTTCAACAGTTAAATTAATATCTTCTAAAGTGATCCGATCGATTTTGGTGCAAAAAAGATCAATATTTAAGTAGGTCAGGAACGTTACACATGTGACGTAATTGCATTAGCATTTGAAACACGCGAGAACTGACGCACGTGCGTCACAGCCGGAAGAGCAGCGCTGTTTACAAGTGAGGAGGAGTAACGCTGTACAGAAGCTTGATTGGTTCATCTGTTTCTTTACTCACAATGGTGCGTTTGTGTGCTCATCCTGGATGTCTCAACCAAGTAGAGAATAAGAGATTACCTCTGTATCCATGGCAATGCAAACCCATCACACGTGAGACCGCTTGGACTTCACCCTCTCCTGAAGCATTGGGTTATATTTTTATAGTACTTAAATATTTTTTCACACCAAAATCGATCGTATCGCTTTAGAAGACATTAATTTAACCAGTGGAGTCGTATCGATGACGTTTATGATGACTGTCTGTGATTTTTGTACCTTCAAAAGAGAAATCTCCATTCACTTGCATTATAAGGACCTTCTGAGCTTGAGATATATTTCTATTTTCTTCAAATGTGTTCTGCTGAAGACAGAAAGTTATACACACCCGAGATATCATGAGGGTGAGTAAATAATGAGAGAATTGTTATTTTTGGGTGAACTGTCCCTTTAATTTAGTTCCAATCATTTTGTCATGACACTAAAGGTCAAAGGGTTTATCACAGTAAATTAATGGAAGTGCAGCATTTCATGTTGCCTGTAAAAATTAATCATGTGCTTTGATCCTGAAGGAAAGTGATGCATAAATGTCCACTGTGGATGATGTATTCTGTTAATGAAGACTTTTTTAACAACTATGTACAATTATTACTACATACACTGTACATGCACGACTAATCCAGATACAAGGAAACGTTAATAGAGGTAAAAAGTAAATTTCACAGTTGTTTCTTCACTGAATTATAGTTATATATGATGCATTAATACAGATTTGATGTTGTCGGGGTTTTGTCTGAGAAGCAGATCTGTAATTAAAATTATACTGTTAATTAACTGTGTGCTTGTTATGATTTCTATACTGATAAACCACACAGGAAAATATTTATTGATTTATTTTTGCTTATTTTGGTGAGGCAAGTGTCTTATTTTGGGCTTGTTTTTCCAGAAGAGTTCACTTGTTTCTCTAGTGAGATCTGGCAACACTGCGATTGGTATTTCACCCACCCCCTTAGCGCAGAGTACTGTCACTTTAAAAAGTGCAAAAGACCTTTCAAGAGTCTCGTCGCCGCATTCTGGACCATTTGTAGGCGGACCTGAGATGTATATATTCCGTAATACAGGGAATTACAGTATTCTAAACGGGACGTTACAAACACATGGATCACTCTTTCAAAGCCTCTTGTAGAAAGAAATTAAAACCATTGAGTTAAGAGGTGGAAGGGATTGTTAGCATGTACAATACATGCTGGTTGGAAGCACTACGGAGTCATTTGTGTGCCATTGTAAGCACATCGTTTGCTCAAACGAAGCGAGCCGTCAATTTTATGCTAATTCATCATCGTTAACGATTCTCAGCAGGAAACCGATGGAGTGTGTACTCCAGGTAGGGAAGGAGGTATTGCCCCAAGTGAAGGAGTTCAAGTACCTCAGGGTCTTGTTCACGAGGGGACAATGGAGTTCAGTCTATCGCACAGTTGTCACGTAAAGAGAGCTGAGCCGGAAGGCAAAGCTCTCGATCTACCGGTCAATTTTCGTTCCTACCCTCACCTATGGTCATGAAGGCTGGGTCATGACCGAAAGAACTAGGTCGCGAGTACAAGCGGCTGAAATGGGCTTCCTCAGAAGGGTGGCGGGCTTCTCCCTTAGAGATAGGGTGAGGAGCTCAGTCATCCGTGAGGAGCTCGGAGTAGAGCCGCTGCTCCTTTGCGTCGAAAGGAGTCAGTTGAGGTGGTTTGGGCATCTGGTAAGGATGCCCCCTGGGCACCTCCCTAGGGAGGTGTTTCAGTCACGTCCAGCTGGGAGGAGGCCTCAGGGAAGACCCAGAATTAGGTGGAAAGATTACATCTCCACACTGGCCTGGGAACGCCTCGGGCCTGGGAACGCCTGGGACCCCCCAGTCAGAGCTGGTTAATGTGGCTCGGGATAGGGAAGTTTGGGGCCCCCTGCTGGAGCTGCTGGCCCCGCAACCCGACTTCGGATAAGTGGTTGAAGATGGATGGATGGATCATCATTAACTCAAGCTCAACTCTTCACCATGATGGTAACCCCCAAAAAACCTCTAATATAACAGAAGTCTTCTACATCTCAACAGAACAAACCATTCAAACTAACAAGATAATTTAGACTTTTACTCTCCCTACCGAGTCCCATGCAAAGAATGCTGGGAAATGTAAGTTAAAGTTTATAAATGCTAACACCACAAAAGCATTCATGTAGCCCCAACTCAAACGGATTCAGTAAACTTTCATTTAACACATTTATATGGACAGAATGTTCTAGAATTGTGTTGCTTTAGTTCACAAGTAAATTGAACAAACCACAAACATCTTTTTTCATTTATTGACTTTTTTTAGTGTTTCTGATGGTGGTAAGAAACATGTCCGTTGCTGTTACCTGTGGATTTGCTGCCATGACGGTGTAATTTCCGTCATCGTCGCTTGTAGTGGCTTGTATGTGTAAAGAACACGTGCCGTCACCCTCTCTGATTTTCTTATAATGATCATTCTTCTTCAAAATCTGTTTTCCATCCTTAAACCAGTACACCTGTGAGAAAAGAACACAATATTAATATTTTGCTTGAACTGCATGTACTTACTCAAACTACTAGTTTAATTTTGGGGGAATTTTTTAACCTGACCCAGAAAACACCTGTTTTCACCTGTTGTATGAAATAATGTAAAACAAATGAAATCTGAGATATCCTTATGAAATGAGATTTCGGATTCAGAGTGCTGGCAAACACAGATTCAATTAAGTCACTGCTAATTCAGATGTATACTAGAGTGCATTAAATACAGCACATAAAAATCAGTTTTATATATATATATATTGTCATTTTAATTAAAGCTGTATTGCAGAGCATGTTTTAAAGAAGAAATTGAGCTCAAAACCTACAACTTGATTTTTAAAGGAAAGAAATTCCTTCATTTTCATTATAACCAGGTCCTGACGTCCTCTATAGATGACTTCCACAAAAAAGAACATTACCCCAATTCTGAAAAAGTTGGGATGGTATGAAAAATGCTAATAAAAACAAAAACGAGTGATTTGTAAATTATATTCAACTTTTGCTATATTGAAAGCACCACAACTACTTATTATATGATGTTTTACCTTGTGAATTTCATTGTTTTATTTTTTTAATGTACAGTAATTTTAAATCAGATTATTGCAACACGCTCCAAAGAAGTTGAGACAAGGGCAATTTATGACTAATAACAATTTGATGAGTTGAAATTACAAGGCGATGTGAAACGGGAGATGTTAAACAGGCAATCGTGTCATAGTATATAAGGAGCCTCCAAAAACATCCGAGTCCTTCAAGAGCAAGAATCATTCCAGACTTGTCAACTTACCAACAGATGCTTCAGCAAATAATCCAGCACCTTCAGAACAATGTTCCCCAAAGACAAATTGGAAGGATTTTGGGCATTTCACCCTCTACAGTGCACAATATAGTTAAAAGATTCAAGGAATCTGGTCAAATCTCAAGTGTGTAAAGGGCAAGACAAAACTACTCCTGAATGCACGTGATCTCTGATCCCTCAGACGTCACTGTCTATAAAAAGCATCATTCATCTGTAATGGATATCATGAACATGGGCTTGAGATTACTTTAGTAAACCTTTGTTAGTCAACACCACTCACCGCTGCATCCACAGATGCAAGTTAAGACTTTACTCTGTAAAGGAGAAGCCGTACATCATCACTGTCCAGAAGCGTTGCCGACTTCTCTGGGCTCGGACTCATCTGAGATGGAAAGTAGAACAATGGAACTGTGTTTTTAAGTTCGATAAGTCCACATTTAAAAAACACAGCTGTCGTGTTCTCTGGGTCAAAGAGGAAAAGCACCATCCAAGCTGTTTTCAGCGTCAGGTCCAAAAGCCAGTGTCTGTATGGGCCAGGGATGCCCCTGCATTTTCCAGCAGCACAACTTCAAACTACATACTGGCCAAATAAGCAGAGAGTGCGAGTGCTAGACTGGCCTGCAGTCCCGAGCATCTCCAGTTGAGAATGTGTGGCGCATTATGAAGCATCATACGGCAACAAAGATCTCATACAAACAAACGTGTGTCTTCAGTGCCTTAATGCTTAATAAGTGTTATTAGAAGAAATGGGAATGTTTCACAGTCGTAAACACTCGACAGTCCCAACTCTGTTGGAGCGTGTTGCAATCATCTGATTTGAAATTACTGTACATTAAATAAACAATGAAATTCACAAGGTAAAACATCATATAATTTGTAGTTGTGGTGCTTTCAATATAGCAAAGGGTGAATATTAGAAGTTAATTTCTATATTCTCACCTTAGGTACTGGAATTCCAACAACTTTACAGGTAAATGTGACAGGAACTCCTTCCATAGCTCTGAAATGTTTCAGTTTCCTCTCAAATATAGGAGCGATACATTTTCCTGTGGGAATTGCATCATGTTGAACATCATCATCAGATTCTTCAACTGGAGTTCTTTCTAAGCGAAACTCGATCTCACTCAGCAGCCTCTGCTCGAAACTTGACACCTTGTATTCCTGAAAACACATCATTATTATGAATGACAACAGTAATGTACTGTAACAATAGAACACTGTCAGACATTGTAACAATGTAACAATAGAACACTGTCATAAATTGTAACAATGTAACAATAGAACACTGTCATACATTGTAACAATGTAACAATAGAACACTGTCATATATTGTAACAATGTAACAATAGAACACTGTCATACATTGTAACAATGTAACAATAGAACACTGTCATACATTGTAACAATAGAACACTGTCATATATTGTAACAATGTAACAATAGAACACTGTCATACATTGTAACAATAGAACACTGTCATATATTGTAATAATGTAACAATAGAACTGTCATATTGTTACATTGTTACAATGTATGACAGTGTTCTATCGTTACATTATTACAATGTATGACAGTGTTCTATTGTTACATTATTACAATGTATGACAGTGTTCTATCGTTACATTATTACAATGTATGACAGTGTTCTATTGTTACACTGTCATATATTGTAACAATGTAACAATAGAACACTGTCAAACATTGTAACAATGTAACAATAGAACACTGTCAAACATTGTAACAATGTAACAATAGAACGATAAATGACAAGATTGAAGACCAAACCTAGAATTCTCTCAAGCTAAAGTTTGTTATTTCTGCACCTAATTAGAGGCACCAAAAAAACGATTTATAAAAACAAAAGGATTGTAATTCTATTTTGCACCACTAATGGCACAAACGTCACTTATAAATGACACTAGAGCTCTTTATCCCATATGTAAGTGCATGTGTACTACCTCCCATCATTCCTTGTGTTGTTGCAAAAGCATTGTTTTCCTTTACATTGAGTACATTGATTGATGCAATTGGTAAAGTCTTCTAAAAGCCCAGTTAAACCGTCCTATCTAGACTCTAAACGTAAACTTCTTAAGAGTTTCTACACAAATTATTAGTGCCTCGTGTGGTTTTGCCAGCAGGTCTATCTTGGTATCTGCAGCTCCACTTCAGTTCTGGATGACCTCCAACATCTCTGAATTTTAGTCACCTCTATTTATAATACACAGCGTCCCTGTTCATTCCTGTCCCCGTCTAGACTCTCAAACTCTTTGCTCATGTTTACTCATGTGTATTTGCATTTTATTCACATCACACAAAACTGTTGATCTTTTCAAGCCATGCTCATTATTGGTTAAAAGCATTAGTCAATTAAGAAAATGCCTAGGTTTGGTTTAAAAGTACGCCATCTTTTTTTCCATTTGTTAAATTATTCTGACCTTAGGTTTAATGTTAAGGTTTGCACAGATGTTTACACACTCAGGAATAGTAAACATCAATACTTCAATAGTAGTTATTAATGTTTAATGTTACATGACATAGGAATGTACTGCACCGAAGAGTTTTATTATCCATGCATATCAATTAGTGGAGAAAAGAGAAATGCTTTATATTACCTCATATATCTCAACAATATCTTGTTTTTTGAGAGTATTTTTATATTATAAAATTAATTTAGATTAAAAAGCACTACTGAGCATAGCACAAAGTTCCATGTACCTCATGATAGTTAATGACAGTTGCGATGGGAATGTTTGGTCCGAGCTGTCCGCTCACTTCCCCCCCATAACTCGGCTTCTATGGAGGACAGGAATTAATGACGATGATGTAAACACAGACACAAGTCACACATCCAGACAAATGTGTGATATACAGTGTGTTACTCTGACATGAACAAGCTAGTGTGTACAGTGTTAATGTGATGTATAATATGGACGCACATTTGACACAGGAAATGTATTAGAATATGAAAACAACCTGACTAATTGGGGGGACCTCGTTAATATAGGCACCAAACAACATAAATACAGATCACATATAAAAATGAAAACAGAATGTTTTCATTTAAATATAAGAAAAAAGCGATACAAAGAGGTACATAAAAGATCTTTCAGTCTGAAATTAATTTATATACAGAACTTTACTTTAGATGCGACCCAAATTATGAATTTCTAAAGAATATTTGTATATTTACAAGCTTCAGCAATTATTTATATAAATAAATATGAATTTCGATGCATGCATGCAGATTTGAATTGCAATGAAATGTCATGTAGAGTACAGCAGTATATGTACATTAACAAAATATTTCAAACTTTGTCAGTTCTCTTAACTTTTGAATCTAAGGTTTTAATGACTGAATGCAAAATTTCATATTTGTGACTCTGTCATGAAATATAGTGCCATAAAGTATCCCAGCAGATCGTGGGCCGTTTGTGACTGTGGTGCAACCCAACCAAGAGAAAGATTCAGCCTGGTTTTCAAAAATCACAAATAATCTCCAGCAATTATTCAGCAACTAATTATAATTACGTGGAAGAAAGGCACGGAGAGATTTATTTTAGTGTGGAGACTAATTGTATTTACGGGACGATTTCACCTATTTTCCTTTTCTTTTATTTCTTATTAAAAATTAATAATAATAATAATATTGTAACGTATATATACTCCATAAGGCAAACCTCATAAGCTTGTTTTTATTTTAAATGGCCACACATAAAGTATACTCCACCTACGTTTTCCAAACCAGGTACCAATAAACCCACAGCAATGGAGCTAGACATATGCAAGCTTATAATTATGTGTAAGATTACACATCAGCTTCAGACAAACCATGTGATACATATGAAGACTATTGTACCTGCTGTCCAAAACGAAGTGGCTCATCTTTATTTTGCAGCTTCCTCTCAATATCTTGTAAGAGGGTTTCCCTGCTGTCTCGGATATCGTATTCGGACATGGGTCTGGGAGCTCTTTGATTCTTCTGCAGTGCGCCTTGAGGCCTGGACATGAAGTAATGCCATGAGGAAAGACGCAAAATGTAATTTAGTTAACTAGGGCATTTCCCTAGATATACAGTACCTTCTTTCATTGATCCTGGAACAACACTCCCATTAAACCATACCCCCAGGGCTGGACTGGGAAGAGAATTCGGCCCGGGATTTTACATAGCAACTGGCCCAAAATTTGTTGGGTTGGGTGCATTCTGCATAATGCAGCGGCTCATTTTAGATTATCGCGGACAATTCGGCCTGTTTCGCAGCCGACCCACCATCCCGCTCGGTTCTCCCAATGCTCGTCCGCCCTGATCGGACCCAAAGTGCGTCGGCCCACCAGGAACCGGTGCCAGATTACCAGTCCAGCCCTGCATACACCCAACCCAAATCATAACCCTAACCTCAAACACAAATCACTAAAGGGAAAGATCAAATTAACTAGGGAAATGGTAAATTGATATGAATTTTGTTTAAGTTCATAACCTCACCCTAAATCTTACCCTTACTCTAACCCTACAATCTGCTTGGTTGATTGAAATAATAATAATTCCAGGACCAACAAGTATGTTGACCTACTAGTGTAAATCACATTAAGCAAAGTGTGACCATTAAACTATGCTTCATTTTATAATAAAATGCTTTTGGGCTTGCTTACCTGAGAGGGGCACTCTTCGGCAGTCCCATGGCATTGGTTAGAGGAGATGTTGGCAGTGAGGGTAGGACAGAACTCAGGAAGGCAACTGGGTTTTGGATTGGGCTGGGTGTAGAGCTGCTTGAGGTTGGTGAAGATGCTTGCGGTGGTGACTGGGTTCTAAAAGCAAACACTGAGTTCACAAGGCCTGGAGGAAATAGAGGTGGTGAGGACACATATGCAGGAGGGCTGCTAGGAGATTTCAGAACCCTTGTAGGTAACTTTTTTGGGGATGGGGTGAACTGGTTAACAGGTGACATAAGCTCTCTTGTTGACTTTGGGAATATCTGTGCAGCTAACTCATGGAGCATTGGGACTGGGGACTCAGTTGGAGAAGGACTCCTGAGAGGAGACAGAGTCTGGGCAGCAATGAATTCCTTTGGCCTGGTGTAGCTGAAGCTCTGGGTGGAAATTGGAAACTTACTGGGCAGTGGAGGCAGGGTGGTGTTCAGTGGCGGTGGAGACACTGGACTCGGGATAGGTGCAGGTGGGTTACTCATCAGATGAGGTGAGGATACATTACTCAGAGGTGCATAGGACATTCTTTTAGAATTAGTGTCTTGTATTAACAATGGAGGCACATTGGGATGAGTAAATGAGGTGGTGCATAACTTGGCTGCTGTGCTGCTAACAGTTGTAGAATCAGGTGTAACCAGTTGCTGTGTTTTGGCAACAGTTTTGTCTATTCCATTAATGGGGACAGAGTTCATCTGCAAGGTAGGAGTCATGTTTATTTGCGATACATGAGTAGAGGGAGTAATTGGTGGCATACTAGCCATATGGTTGGTGTTTGGTTGGGTGGTGGAAGCAATGAGTTGAGGCAAGGGTATTGTATGTCCTACATGTGGCTGAGGCATGGCAATAGTAGATCTAAAATTTGGTTGAGGCATATGCATGTTGGGAGCTGCTGTTGGTTGAATTATTGGGGTGGTAGGCATCACACTTGGCATAGGGGTCACATTTGCTCCTGAAGCCACATTGAGTTGGGGCACTGACGAGATTGACCCCATATTCAAAAGATGGGCGGTGGGTGCCACAGTCGATTGGGTTATTAGGGTAGAGAGAAACACACTGGATGGAAGAGTATTTAACAAAGTAGCAGGGACCAGATTTTGAGGTATAGGAGGGTTGTTATGTAAGGTTGGAGCTGATGGACTGAGTTGGGGAAAGGGTATGGAATTAGGCACAGCCATGTTCTGTTGGGATATAGGTACATGTTTTAGTATAGGAGCAGGTGCTGCTGGCAGTAAAGGTACAGGTCCAGTGATCATCTGTGGAATTGGATGAGAGTTCATTACAAGAGAAGGCGTTCTGAGTTGTGACACCACTGAATTTGTAGGAGGGTGAATTGTTGTGACAGACTGTGGCTCAGAAATTGTTTTATCTAAAAGTGGGGACTCCTGGCTCGGGGAGACACTCTCCTGCTGTTGTTCCAAAATCACCTGGTTGTGGAGGATCTGAAGCTGCACTGGATCTCTACGATGAGAGAGGATAAACAAAGATGTTAGATCTAATTTAGTCGCCCCTAAAATGTAATCTTACTCTTTAGTTGTCTTGCAACCCAATAAAGATGGTACTTACAATTTTGGTTTAGCCAACACTGGTGGCGGATCTTTGCTGGACAAATTTGACTTATCATTCTCTTCTTCATCTTCTGGGAGTTTAAAGGTCACACGGAGGCCCACTCGAGAACAGGAGCGAGGCTCATTGTGATCCACTAACACACCCTCGGGTTTAGTCTTCAGGCAAGAGGCTGGGGGATCTGGTAGGGGTTTAGAAGGCAGATTCTCTTGGTGGTTACTGGTTTTTAATGGTGGTGGACTAATAACAGAGGTGCTTGCCCCAAACTGAATGTTCTGTGATGGTTCAAACCAAGCATCCATTTCAGAGCTCAGAGTGATGTTGGAGGATAATCCATTGAGTGGACTTGGGGTAGCTTCCGTAGAGGCCTTCAAACCAGACCCACCCGAATCAAAGTGTGTTGTTCTAGAGCTGAGAGGCTTGTGGTTTAAGACAGAGTTCAATGGGTCAAGACCAGAACTGAAGCTGAGGGGGTCTAGCTGAGGTAAACTACACCTGAAAGTATCTGAGTGATATTTTCCAGTGCTCAAAGGGTTTAGACTTGGTAGGCTAGTGGCAAGGTCCTGGTGAAGTATGAAAGAATTTAGGGAGTCATTCCGAAGTGCTCCAGTATCCAAAGGGTCTGACTGCAAAGAGCCAGAGCTCAGAGGGTCAAGACAAATCATACTTGAATGAAGCTTGTTGTTTACCAGAGGAACGTCTGGCTTACACTTTGAAGACAATGTTCTGAGGTCTATTGCCAGAACCTTCTCGTGGGAGGACTCCACTGTTAAGGTGCTTGTAGTTTTGGAGTCAATGCTGTTATTATTGTGTCCTATTGATGCACAGGAAATATCAATATGATTTACTGATGTTGCACAATCATATCTAATGGACTGAAACCTATTCAAATATTATTTTGCAATGTCAGAACTGACCCAGTCATCTTTATGAATACCACACCTATAACAATTACCTTTCACCCTGAGCACTGCAACACTTGAGACTGTACCATATTTATTGCTGGCTGTGCAAGTAAACATTCCAGAATCCTCTGGAAAGACCTCTGCAATAACCAAAGTGCATATCTCCTCTAAAGTTCACAGCAAACAGAAAAATTATAGACCGTTAGGTGGTTAGTTTCATGAAATATTTACCTTACGAAATTTGTCTTAATCATATCTACCTACCCGATTCAGCCAGGGACCTGGGTTCTGAAAAGAAAAAGATGGTCAAGGATTGCAGAAACTACCTAAAAATATTTTTATGCAGAGAAATTCAGGTAGTTTTTCTTATCACAAATTTCAGGTTGAAACCATTTCAGCAGTATATGTGGACCTTTCAAATATGGATTCAACCATTTACTGTACATAGATTCACTGCACACTAGAATCAGACATACTCTTTTGGAGAATCCTGAAGTCTGGAGAATCTTCAATCAGTGTTCCCTCCCTGTACCAGTCCACTTTTGGGGAGGGAATGCCTTTCACTCTACACTCCAACACTACCAGCTGACCCTCGAGAGCCAGGACATCCTGGAGGTTCTACAGCCAAAAAGACAATGGTGCACAATTACCTTCAAATGGAAATAGTACAAAAACTATATTTATGCATTCCCAGAAGAAAATGTGAATAGTGCTTGCTATTGAAAACTCGCCGCCACAACGTTAAGGCCCGAGTATACTTCGGTTGTTTGTGTAGCTGATGGCTCCGCCCACAGTATGCATGACGTAACATTTTTCAACAGCCTGTACGCACGGCCTAACCGCGCGTCGCCTAGATTTTCCCAACCCACCGACGCGGTCATCATCTGTGTGCATTGTCGCTGCATGCGCCAGCCATTGACTACTAAAAGAGATTCACAAAGCAGTGATAGTACGCATGTGTCGAACCTGTACTCCGGGCCAATGGAGTTTCCTCAGGAAAGCAACACTGTCGACCAGGCGCAATCCGATCCGGAATGCAGTCCACCAAACTATACCCGGCCTTTAGAGAGTTATGGGTAGTCATCAGGGCATTGCTATATGGTTGTTAGGGTATTCTGGGAGGTTGCTTACTGGCAGTTACTAGGGTGTTCCAAGTGTTTTCAGTGGTATGGAAGCAACTAATTCAGTGTTCTAGATTGTTTTGAGGGCATTGGTTGGTGGTTTCTGGGGTATATTAGGAGGTTGCCAGGACACTGTAATACAGTTGCTGAGGTGTTCGGACTGGTTTTTAGCGCATTGCTTTGCAGTTGCTAGGGTGTTCTGGATGGTTGCTAGGGCATTGCTTGGTGGTTGCTAAGGTGTTCCAAGTGCTGCAAATAATTCCAGGCGCATTCAAAGTGCTCGAGCACTCTGCTAATGACGAGAATTGTATCACACGTCCTGTACTCGTCTGACCGAAGTATACTTTGGGCTTAAGCTGTTCCGAGTGTTGTTAACGCATTTCCCGGTGGTTTCTACAGAGGTACACCCCCAAAAGAGCTAATTTAAATGTTAACCTACATATTGAAATGATATACTATATAGTAAGTCTTTGATTCCCTGTTTTTGGGTAGGCATTCAAGCAAAAGTCCAAAAGTACAAGTCTGTTGAAATTGATACAATGCATATGTTTTTCAAGGATTTATTAATATACAATTTCCCTTTTCCCAGTTGCAATCGTTAGACCTTTGCACGCAACCATTCATTTTAAAAACTAACACTCATTCGTTTAAAATCTGAGCATGCTTTACCTTAGTAAAAACAGGAGCTGCCATTATGGGCCTTACATCGAAGTCTTGAAGATAACTACTGCTGCCATTTTGATTCTGAGAAGAAAAACACATGAAACGTAAGGAGGAGGAAAAAAAAAGCTTCCATTAGTGGGATTCATCAAAATGGTGGATTGGTAGCTTTTTCTTACCTCAGTAATGCTCTGTTGAGATGTTGACAGTATATTAGAGATGCTTTGAGTTGATGGAGGTGATGGTGGCGCTACGGCCAATGGTGTAGTGGGTGGGGTGGGCTGAGATATTGGTGTTGGTTGCATTAGAACAGATATGGTTGGTTCTAGTTCAGGAATTTCAGAGCTGACAATCTCAGAACCTAAAAGTCCTAGATCTTCTTGCTTAGGAGGTGGGTCAAAGGTCAGCTGGGTAGGTGGTGCAGCTTCAGTGACTGCTAAAGGTGCTGTCTGGTCAGGGCAGGAGGATGTTATGGTTGGTGTGGAGTCTTCAACTGATGTGTTAGGTGCTACTGAGACTGCTGAAGTAGCTGGGGGCTTGGGTAGAGAAGATCTTTTCTGAAGTCTGAAACAACAACATGATTGTTTTTGTAGGTGATTAATGTGAACTGCATGCTGTAGTACTAATTTTGATGCTAAAAATTGGTTTTGATTAGTTATAAGAGTGATAAATCCACCAATATTTGGCCATTTGAGATGATTGGATTATTAGCTTACTTATATTTGACTCTGGAAATTAAACTGGGACACGAGAAAGTACATTTACATATAAATAAATGACACACTTAACATTTAAATGTAATTCTTATCACATGGTTTAATGCTGGAAATATTCAGACTCACTCTGCTTGAAGATATTCCCCATCGGAATCCGATGAAGAGGCACCTATTGGAAACAATTTGACTTTGATTGTAGCGGTGACCATTCAGTCATTTGTTTAATGCTAAATTGTCATTCATTATTTTACTCACCCTCAATATAGATTTCTGCAGACGTGGAGTCTGTGCCGTAAAAGTTGGAGGCAAAGCACGAGTATCTGCCCGTGTCTTCTTCAAACGCTTCGGCAATGATCAGAGAGTGCCGCTCCCCGTTACTGATAATCTGAATATCAGGACTGTTTTCAAGCTCTTTAGCCTCACAAAACCACCTGAAATACACCACAATGAACACAATTACTCAAACAACTAGAACTTTTTATTGATGTTCTCCCTAATTTGTAACATCTAATTCCCAATGCGCTCTACGTCCTTGTGGTGACGTATTGACTCAATCTGAATCTTAGCTGCCTCCTCGTCTGAGACCGTCAATCCACTCATCTTATCACGTGGCTTGTTGAGCACGTTACCGCGGAGACGTAGCGCGTATGGAGGCTTCATGCTATTCTCCGCGGCATCAGATGCACAACTCACCACACGCCCCACCGAGAGCGAGTACCACATTATAGTGACCACGAGGAGGTTACCCCATGTGACTCTACCCTCCCTAGCAACCGGGCCAATTTGGTTGCTAAGGAGACCTGACTGGAGTCACTCAGCACGCCCTGAATTCAAACTCACGACTCCAGCGGTGATAGTCAGCGTCAATACTCGCTGAGATATCCAGACCCCGAACTTTAAACACTGCACAGGAACACTGAGTTACAATTACAGACAAATAACAAAATGAAAATTCGCTCTGGCTATATCCTGCTAAAAATACTAATGTTAGTGTACTTTGATGAAGTTGATAAACCACATTTATAAATGACATTTGAGTCTTTCTCTTCTGGAAGAAATGACTCAAAATATGAATGACTCATCTTGCACTAAGGGTTGCATTTACGTCCCAAATGAGGTCCTGTGCACGAACCCTGCATGCACACATAGGCGTGACATTTTCTAAATGCTATAGGCTATAAAATGACTATAAAAATGGATGAGCCCTTTAATGTGTCCCACCATAACTTCCTGTTTCAAATCGGAAAAACGTCAACACTGGAAAGAAATTCCGCTCGTCAAGCCATGTCATGGGACTTTTAATCAAAATCTAAAATATGCATCGGAGTGGTGGCGGCGTAGTGGGCTAAAGCACATAACTGGTAATCAGAAGGTTGCTGGTTCGATCCCCACAGTCACCACCATTGTGTCCTTGAGTAAGACACTTAACTCCAGGTTGCTCCGGGGGGATTGTCCCTGTAATAAGTGCACTGTAAGTCACTTTGGATAAAAGAATCTGCATAAATGTAAATGCATCGGATTTATATTCACCACATCAATTTAATATTGTATAATGGTGCTGGTTAAATTAGCAATTAAGGATTTCATTTTTATTGATTTGCTCTTGGTATTTAGAGACCACGTTTTTAATATCAACATATAACAATAATAATAATACAAATAATTCTCTCTTTTATTTGTTCTGCAGGACAGAAAAGAGTTCATAAAAATACTGCAAAACAATGGCAAACCCCCAAAACTCTGGTTTTACTTCATTGTGTTCCAACTTTTCTCATCTACAAACCTACTAAATATTCATTATGAGCAAATGACAAGATGTTCACACACAAAAAGTACAGAAAAAGCACGCACATTAATAAAATGTTAATAAAAGACTTAATTCTTCCGAAAGATTTCAAATGAAGGAATATTTGAAGTGTGGTTGAAGTATTTGGACAGATTCAGAAATAAGCACATACTGCAAGTCAGTTTGTTTTAAAGACACAAATCATCCAAACTATTCCTCTTTGACAAGCACATCAGAGTGAGGTCAACATTGCAACAAGACAAATGCACAACACCATTTATAAAAACAGATCTGGGAACACAGCAATAAATCAATGTGTTATATCAATATACTTGGATCCACAAATATCACTAAACCCTCAGCTTTGCACAGCCTTACCTAATAACACTATTTGGCAGCTATTTTCCCTCAAATACATTCTTTGAAAGTTTCTGATAAAATATCATCCCTTTATTTTTAAGTGGTTCTGCAGTGATGAGTTCATTTGTGCAGAACAGGTGAAACATGGCTGAAATGTATTGGACTGGACCCACGAGCCACTGAGGGTTGGTTGTAGTGAGTAAGATTCTACTTTGAAAGTGTGGTAGGTTGGGGAGACATCCAGGGTGATAAGCTGCACCTGTTCCGTCTGTTTTCCCTCTGGACTCGCCCCACAGCACAGGAACCCCCGTTAAAACTGAACGGGTCACAGATAAAAAGACAACATCTCCCACATCTCCTACCTGAAGTCCATGTGCACACAGAACAACATTCACCAACATACTAAATACTGAGACATTCTCAAATTAATGTACTATTCTTAATTAGCACTTTTGTCTGGTTTTCCGGCAAAAATATGTAGATGTTCTTAAAACAAGATTGATTTGACAAGCAAAATGGCATTAGATATTTTGTCTTGTTTTCAGAGAAATGTAATTAAATTGAAGGAGTTTTATGCTGAAAATAAGAAAAAATGTATTGCTAATATTGTAAAAAAAAATAAACATAATTCAAAGTTAAATGTTCTTGTTTTAAGTATTAAAATATGAATGATTTTTAGCAGTGTCAACTTGTTCTTTCGGTAAAATTAATTGTAAAAATGTTTTATTAGAACATATGGGGAAATAAAACTGTATCCGTTCACATATTTTTACTATTATTATTTTTAGATATTTATAATCCCATGTTTTAAATAATGTGCATGTGTCTCTGTCTCTTACTTGAGCCATATTACACACATAACAGCATATTTATAATAAAAATCTATATACATAATAAATATGATCAAATTAATTATATAGTACATAAAAATTACAATATATTATAAATTAATAACAATTTTAATATAATAAAAAAAATAAGTATTTTAATTAAAATAAATTAGAATTTCCAAAAGACATTTTCATATAGCAGAGGGATGATCTAATGATTCTGACATCACAATGTCTGTGCCAGCTGACTATGTGTAACACGCACCTCAGCGCAGCTGTCCAAACACGTCACCTGTCAAACATAAACACTCACATACCCGCTCAAAAAAGCATGAGCTTCCTTGACCTGTCAGTGTGGCAAGTTTACTCGGAGTAATGTTACACAATCATATCAATGTACATAGAATGTACTGCTTGATCAACTTAGCCTTATATAATTCCCTACAAGTGGCTAACAGGCGTCTAAATGCCTTTAACTTCCTGAGACCCCCGCGTGACTGCTGTGTGCATTTTCTATTTCCATTTTTGATTTGTAACTAGTAGCACCAAATAAACATGCAAAAACAGTTTCTTTTTAATTCTAGAGCAAATAGATTTCCTAAAAATGTATGTCCACATATGTTAAGTATCTTCAAGCTATAGAAAGTCTGATTTTTTTCATCAAATTGTTTATTATGTGTCCAGGAGTGTTGGTTATTCATGCTTTTAAGATGTTTTAGACATTACAGCTGATTTTATATAAAGCTGAATAAATAATTCTGATTAAAATAATGTCCAGCATCGTCCAATCACAGCCAACCATGTTAAAATAAAACTTTGCATTATACAATTGTGAATCTATGTACTGATGATCATTGTCCCATGTGTGTCAAACATGTTGAGTGATCCAAACATCATCTGCAGAATGAAATGATTTTAAGAGTGAATGCACTTAACTGCATAGAGAGCTATAGGATGCTCCCTTGCTCCCTATTTAGTGCATGACTTAACCTCCAGTGTGCCGTCTGTCTGCACTGGTCTCAGAACAGTTCGAAATGTATCTTATTTTCACTCTAACTCCATATAAAGCCTCTGAAAGCAGGATTCGTCCATTGATTCTCAATGTGATAATGCACAGTGAATGTAGGACTTTATGGAAAGTTAGTTTAATTGACCACGTACGTGGACATTGTTTTTAACAGCGTGCCGTTTCACGATATATCGATGCACTTTTTAAAATGGCATATCGGATGAAACTAGAGACTCTACTCTTTTAACTCAAACAGGTTTTACTTAAGCTGGTTTCTTACCAGACGTCATTTTGTTGTCATTTCTCGGAAAGACAAACTCAGCTGAGATTGGCACCATGTTGTTTTGTCGCATGCCTCGGTGTGCTGAAAGTTTAGACCTTTAATGACAGCCTAGAGTCTCCTGAACTGAGATCAGTTGGTTTTAAAAAAATTAAATGAAGCATAGCCTATAGCGAAGCCAAAACATAATGTCCACGAATGTGAACACGGGGTCTCACAAGGTTAAGGGTGTTTATGTGCAGCTGATGTATTGATATTGAGATATATTGATATTTCATCTGCTTTCAATATTACAAGATTTCAGGGAATTATTCAATACACTTATAGAAATACAATAGAAATTACAATTAAAAAAACCTGTAGTGTTTGTGTTATCTCTCGATAAACCTAGTGACCCTAAATAGGGTGCACAGCTGAAATTCCCCCAATTTGAAATGCCCAATTCCCAATGCGCTCTAAGTCCTCGTAGTGGCATAGTGACTCGCCTCAATCCCGGTGGCGGAGGACGAATCTCAGTTGCCTCCATGTCTGAGACAGTCAATCCGCGCATCTCATCACGTGGCTAGCTGTGAGCGTTACCGCGGAGACGTAGCGCATGTGGAGGCAGCACGCTATTCTCCACACGCACAACTCACCACACGCCCCACCGAGAACGAGAACCACATTATAGTGACCACGAGGAGGTTACCCCATGTGACTCTACCCTCCCTAGCAACCAGGCCAATTCAGTTGCTTAGGAGACCTGACTGGAGTCACTCAGCACGCCCTGGATTTGAACTCATGACTCCAGGTGTGATAGTCAGCGTCAATACTCGCTGAGATATCCAGACCCCGGCAGACCATATTTCAAACAAATTTGTCTGTCACTGGCCACAGTTCATGAAATGCAGGTTCCACCACTACTTGTGTCACAGATCATTTAGAGATGTTTTGAAACAGCATAGTGCTGTCAGGTTTGCCCACTTCAAAGTGTGTTGACTTATTAGCCAGTCATGGCACGTCGCTTGCCATCGTCAATTTACTCGTTCCTGTTGCGTGCCCTCAACCTGGCAACCCGAGTTTGGGGAGGAGGGGGTGGGGGAGACACCTCTCTCCAATATTTAGAAATTGGACTGTAGTACCCATTTTAAATGCTTGATGTCAATGTTACATACGGCTCCTTTAAATTATACTTGCAGCACAAACCAAAAAGTACCACAACATGGTCCTAACATAGAAGTACCCATCTAATTTTACAAACCACAGTACCACATTAATATCTTGTTTACTCTTATATGCTTTGGCTAACTTCTTTCTCCACTTAAGATGTAAATGTGAATCGGCAACATTCTCATAGCATCACATTTCCAGTGTGTTAAAATTAGAATGGCTTAGCTCAGACTGAGTGTTATACGCTCAGCTTTCACAAGACGTCTTTGTGCCAATAGCTAATGAAGGATAAAATTGATTTTTCTGCAAGATAATCTACACGCCTGCCACTGACTGCTTAAAGAATATCATAAGGCAGTTGTTGTGCTCATGTGTCAAATACGTCCAGACATTTTGCATATACGAAAAGTAAGTCTTTGTAATGGCAAGTCCAGCAACGTGATTTTTACACACGTTTTTACCTTTCTCGCCTAGCAAACTTGTAAAATCGCCCCTCCTTGATGCTTTCTGCAACGCTTCTCACATGGAGGGCAAAATGGCACTTAACGCTGGCATTGAGAAGAGTGCTGACATCCCAATGTGAGTCACGTGGAAGCTGTTTAAACTCCTACGACCCCCACGTGACTGCTGTGTGCGTTTTTCATTTCCCTTATTCCTTTTTGATTTGTAACTAGTAGCACCTAATAAACAAGCAAAAATATATTTTTTAATTTCTAGAGCAAATAGTTTTCTTAAAGATGAATGTCCACATATGTGGACAGCGGGGTTAAGTCGTGAACGAAACTAGAGACGTTACTCTTTACAACCCAAAAATTTTATGAGGTTTCTTACAAGATGCACTTATATTGCCGTTGTACCCATAGTAGCGCTTCACGGAAATCCACGTCATGCTGTTGTGTAACATGATGACGTGCACCAGAAGTCGAACCATTAAATGGCAGTGTAGATTCTTGTGACCTGTATTGAGTTGGTTTTAATTCATTTAAATTATGCATTGCGTAAATAAAATGTTCAAACACGTGGACACTGAGCAGGGCTGGACTGGGAAGAGAAATCGTCCTGGGATTTTACATGGCAACTGGCCCAACTGTTGAGCGGGTCGGGGGGTGTTCGCGGTCCTTTTCTGCATACCACGGCGCCGTTTTGTGGTCCATTCTGCATAACGCGGCAGCTCATTTTTGCTTATCGCAGTCCATTCGGCACATTTCACGGCCGACCCACCAGCCCGCTCGGTTCTTCCGATGGCCATTCCACCCAGGAATGGCCCAAAAGTGCGTCGGCCAAACGGGAAAATGCCCAGTCCAGCCCTGATGCTGGGTCGCACAGGGTTAAGTCTGTTCGCTTAGAAAAGTAATTGGACACTTCTCAACAAGCTGAACAATGTGATACAAACAGTGTGGGACGAGTTCAGCACCAAAATGTGATTCTTTCATTTAGAGGTTTGTTGAAATCCCTGACCCTAAACATAACACCTAACCCAAACCAAACCTAACCCTTACACAAAGTCTGAGACAAGACCAGTACTAAAGTGCAACCTTTTGGGAGGGGTGTGTCAGAAGCTGCTGGGGCACTGGGGCACAAGGAAAATCCTAGTGATGATGCCTAAGCAAGCTAAAACTTACCGAACTTCAGGTGCAGGAATTCCTCTGACAATGCAATCCAACTGGACTTTACTTCCTTCCGGAACCTCCCTGCTTTTGAGTTTTTGTATAAAGCACGGAGGTTCACAAACAGGTTCCTCCAATTTCTCCGGCTCTATATGAACTGGGGCCTCGCACTCCATTTCACACCGGGGCTCTGCTTCCTGTGGACCCTCTGTGTAACAAGGCTCCTCTATGAATTGATTGTTCTGTTTTTGAAACTCTATTGGTTCCTCCAACTGTTGAAACTCTGTCGGCTCCTCCAAATGTTGAAACTCTATTGGTTCCTCCAACTGTTGAAACTCTATTGGCTCCTCCAACTGTTGAAACTCTGTCGGCTCCTCCAACTGTTGAAACTCTGTCGGCTCCTCCAACTGTTGGCTATTGAAAATAGACCTTTCTCTATCTTCTGTATTAATGGTGAATGGGGTGCCATCAAGTTGGCCTTTGTTCTGGCATCTGCTCCGATGGGCTTTGCACGTACGAGGCCGAATTCGCTTGGAACTGCTGGCCTTGAAGAGCGAAGAAAGCTCCTCTATGAAGTCAGCTGCTTTGTTGAGGAACTCCTTCTTGGATTGGGTCTCCATGCCAAATGGAGTGTTTCTCAAAGGCCTTTTGAAGTCTGGTGGAGGTTCTTTGGGAGTTCTTATGTTCCCAAATGTGTTGTCTTGGATGGAAGGCTGGATTGATGGTCTTTCCAACACCATCTCAGTCTCAGGAGGAACATTGTAATGGCTAACTTGTGGGTGTCCATTGGGTCTCTCCTCACATTCTCTTGGATCATCACTGATGGCTTTGCATGCCAGATCAACGCTCTTGTCCAGTTCTTCTTGGCTCAGAAAGGCAGATAGATCCGGGGAGTGAGGTTCAACTTTCCCACCAGAATCATCCATTTTTTCTTTGAGAGTCCCGTAGACTAGGCGTCGTGGCAAGTCAATGCAGCTGGACTCACTGTGTCTGTGATGAGCCCTTGCTTCGGCCAAGTAACTCTCCCGTAAAAGCTGTGATAATGAGGTGGGCTGATCCATGTTGTTCTCCTGCATGATGCTAGAAACACAATGACAAATTTGAATAACATAAACTACCATAATGAGAATTGCAATCTTTGTATAACAAAAATGAACTGACATTAGCCAAATGACCTACTAGAGTGCAGTATGATTATCTAGGACATTCAATCAGGTTTCAGGTTTAAACAAATATTGAAGATTGGGGCAAAAACAAGTTTCAGGAAGTTTTCTAATCTTCCATTTCTGCCGAACTGTATAAGACACCAAGGAATTTTTAAGCTTTGAATTAAGAAGCTTTTGGTAAATTAGTCTCACAAATTTGAATAAACATCAAGTCTGCTTTTATACATTAACTGACAAGAATAATGCAGACAAATAATTCTTGTCTCAATAAAATCCACTTGACTTGACTTGACTTGACTTGACTTGACATGGTGTCCACACTACTCTTATAGGCAGCCAAAAGTTTGGAATAATGTGCAGATTTTGCGCTTATGGAAAGAAATTGGTACATTTATTCACCAAAGTGGCATTCAACTGATCTCAATGTATAGTCATGACATTAATAATGTGAAAAATTACTATTACTATTTGGAAAAAAAAAAAAAAAACACTTTAAGAGTTCTCATAAAAAAATCCTCCATGTGCAGCAATGACGGCTTTGCAGATCCTTGTTATTCTAGCGGTCAGTTTGTCCAGATACTCAGGTGACCTTTCACCCCACACTTCCTGTAGCACTTGACCTTTCACCCCACACTTCCTGTAGCACTTGCCATAGGTGTGACTGTCTTTTCGGGCACTTCTCACACACCTTACAGTCTAGCTGATCCCACAAAAGCTCAATGGGGTTAAGATCCGTAACACTCTTTTCCAATTATCTGTTGTCCAATGTCTGTGTTTCTTTGCCCACTCGAAACTTTTCTTTTTGTGTTTCTGTTTCAAAAGTGTTTTTTTCTTTGCAATTCTTCCCATAAGTCCTCCTGAGTCTTCTCTTTACTGTTGTACATGAAACTGGTGTTGAGCGGGTAGAATTCAATGAAGCTGTCAGCGGAGGACATGTGAGGCGTCTATTTCTCACACTAGAGACTCTGATGTACTTATCCTCTTGTTTAGTTGCACATCTGGTCTTCCACATCTCTTTCTGTCCTTGTTAGAGACAGTTGTGCTTTGTCTTTGAAGAGTGTAGTTACATTTGCAGTTTTTTGGCAATTTCAAGCATCGTATCGCCTTCATTCCTCAAAACAATGATTGACTGATGAGTTTCTAGAGAAAGCTGTTTCTTTTTTGACCATTTTTGACCTAATATTGGCCATGCCAGTCTATTGTATACTGTGCAACTCAAAAACAAACACAAACACAACGTTCAGCTTCATTTAATGAACCAAATATCTTTCAACTTTGTTTGATATAATGGCAAGTGATTTTCAAGCACCAAATTAGCATTTTAGCATGATTACTCAAGGATATGGTGTTGGAGTGATGCTGCTGTCTAGATTTGATCAAAAATGACTTTTTTCAAATAGTGATGATGTTTATTACATCAGTTTTGTCCTGACTATACACTGTGATCAGCAGAATGCCACTTTGGTGAATTAAAGCACCAAATACCTTCAGAAACAGCCAAATATGTACATTATTCCAAACCTTTGGCCACAGTGTGTGAGTATATATATATATATGTGTTTATTTTATTGAGTGAACACTCACAAAAGGCAATTGCTACCTGATTCATTATTTTACAGCTGAGCCTAACTAGAAACAATTACACTGACTAAATATATTCTATAATTATTCATTATTGTATTATTTTCCAGAGCTTTCTCAGAAATTGTACAATTCCCTGATACTTTTAGCTTTTCCATAACCGTTGGAAGCTGGAACAGAGCATAAAACACATTCCTTATAGCTTTAATATTTCAAGAGAATAAAATATATTTAAATAAACCTATTTAAAGCAGATTTTTCAAACAGAATTTTGTGCCACAATAAAAACAATTCTTCTTCAAACATTAAGTTTTAGTCTTTTAACACGCCCTACACAATACAACATTTGAATCTATATTTCTAATAAAGTTTAAGAAAGGCCTTTACCATCTGCACCCTGTTGTTATTAAATCCAGAAAGAAGATACGCCTGCAGATGCTTCTGACACTCAAATCACAGCAATTAACAGAAACAGTGATGCCCTTCCAGACCTGCACAGACAGCTGTTGTGTGCATTAATCCTGCTCAAACACACGCCAAATGCCCCGTCATAGCTAATAATAGTACAGGCTCACTTCACACACACACAAAGTAAAAATCCAAACATAAAAAGTCATCATTTATTAAAGTTATCTCCAGAACTGTTATGATGTGCTAATGTAAACTAGGGACTGACGTCTAAAACGAACTTCTACTGCTTTAAGATAAACGCAACTGTTGCCGTTTGACTACGAAGTCGAGCGTCTAAATGTGTCCCTTTAAAATTCACTTTTCACAGTTAAGGCATGCAGTGTATGCAATGCTTTACCTTCAGTGTGAATGCTCTTCTTCACTGCGTGCAGATCTGCACCTGCTTGAAAACAACTTCAATTCCAGCTCTATGGCTGTTCTCTTCACAGGGCAATTGCCAAAGCGTGTTCTTTGTCTTGTGCAAAGTTAACCTTGGAGATTACAGCAGCAAGCACGCAGCAACACAGAGCTGGGGCGACCTTTCACCAGTTCCAGCAGTAACATTTGTCAGCATGCTGGTGGCAGGATATTTGGAGGGACATGAAGAGGTTTGGAACATGTGCCAAGGAATGATTCCACCTCATTGGTCAGTGAGCTTGCTGTCAAGAAGGGGTGACAACTTTGTAAACCACCTATAATATTCAAGGGAACCCTGGTAGAGAAACATAACGGGAAGAGATTGACCGATATATCGGTTTTATCATAAATAAACTGCATCTGTTCTATTGGAATCTACTTTCAGCCTGATCTCACGAATATTACGTGACCGTGGTAGCATTTTTGCAAAACTAAATGACGTGCTTCATTACACGTTTGGCTGCAGTTTCCCATTGAAATATCCAGCAGGGGGCGCCAAAAGCGAGTGAAATGTTCTCATAATCAGGCGAGGTTTTTAAGGTGAATATTAGATTCTATATTAGATCATGTATTCTATATTAGAGACATTAGATCTTGTGTCGCCTCTATGACACTTTCGTCTCATGTAGGTTGCATGCAGGTTGGGCTGGGCTTGAACCGCGGTCTTCCGAGTTCAAACACTCTATCAGGTGAGCTACCGCGCACGCTAATCACATTTTAACAAGTGTGTAAATGTAGGAAACCATGACGGAATGTAGAACACGGCATGTAAAAGTCAGTTTGCAGTTTTAGCATTCAATAAATTGCTTTTAAAAACTAACAGCAGGTTATCGGCCTATTCTGCCACCTTAATTATTGTATTAGCGACATATCAATAAAACTAAAAAATTAAAATCCAATATCGGTTGACCTTATAGGTATTAAGTGGAAAGAATGGGGAGAGATTATTAAGATTATGCAAACTTGTTACCAGCAAATAAAAAAAGATGCTTTTGAACCAATTATACATTTAAATAAAAGTGAGTCTCATGAAAACAGACATTGAGGTAAATGTGCTTAATTTTCAAGAAAATAATGTCAAATTGCAATGTGCATCATTACTGTATATTTTGGGGTTCAATCTGACCTGGACATTTTTTTAGTGACATTCAACTAAATACAATACACAGAAAGCAGAATGAATGATAAAATCACAGAGAAGTAAGATCATATGCTTGGTGGTAACTGTTTATTTGTAGTTCAAGTTTTCTGTTTGGCATCGCACTCATTTAATACATCATGTTTTTTAATGAGGTTTTAAAGAATATGCCTTGAAAAAGAACTAACATTCCGAACTAAATTTAAAACATTTTGTATAGGAGCAAAATTCCATTGGAATTCTTCTGTAACACTGCCGATATGCAAATTAGTTCTTTGTGCTTCCTTTTATGGGTAACACTTTTTAAAGTCATTAACAAGCATTTTACAGATTTGTCCATAACGTACATTCAAATATGACTTTATAATCATTTCATTTCTTATTTCAGTGTCATGCTTTCATTCCAGATCAATTATTAGCAGCCTAGCTTACTTTTATCAATGCGGTATTCACAATTCCAATCCTCATCCAGATTCAATTAGGACTTTCATCTTTCATCTCAGGATGTGCAAAGAAAATAAAATAAAGAAAAAAACAATCCACAGTTGCAGTTGCCATATTACTAGATTAATGTACTAGATTAAGAAAGGCTGACAGCCAAAAGGCACAACAGTAAGTAGAATGTGCTGAACAAAACTGGTTAAAACTGTGTTATCTAAAGTGGCAGCAAAATGAACCTCTTTTCTTTAGTAGTGAACCCTAAAATAAGCAGGGAAAATCTGGAACTTTGAATGTGTCCATTGTCCATTATTCCATATGAAATCCAACGCTATTGTAACCTTAACAGAACATCAAGATATTACAGCATCAACTCTGAACTCACACGATATTGCTGGAAACTGACGGATCTCACCGAATGACAAGGTAAGAAAATGGACCCGGAGCAGAAAGGAATAACAGCATCTATTTGAAACATCAGCCTTGAGACACAATGATTTCTGTGCAAAGGAAACCCAGAGAAAGCAGAAAGCAGCAATTCTATTTCCTGTATATCTGACTGTGCCATTCAAACACTTATTGGCCACAAACTGAGAAATGAGAATGAGTTTTGTAATGCTTTTACGAACTCTCAAAGTAACAGAGAATTCCCAAATTCGAAGCGTCTCTGTATCGGACAACGTTCATCATCAATGCTGTTTCAGATGTGAATTTGACACAGTTTACAGAGGCTTAAAGGAACAGTTCACCCAGAAATAAAAATATGATTCTTTTTACTCACCCTCACCCCTTTCTTTCTTCTTCAGGACATATTCATGCTGCTCTTTACAGAATTTAAGTCTTGTACGTATTAAGTCGTTAAACGTTCTCAAATCTAATTAGCACAGGATGGATTACGCATCAATAGCGTCAAAGCTTCATATGGCTTCAGAAGACTTGGAAACTTGTGTATGAATCATATGGACTACATCAGTGGTGATTATTCTCTAGTCCCCATTCGCTTTCATTGTATGGAAAAGAACAGCTTGAGCATTCTACCTAACATCATCTTTTGTGCTCCGTAAAAGAAAGTCACGCAGGATTTAGAACAACATGAAGGTGAGTAAACGATGACAGAATTTTCATATCCAGGTGGAATTCTCTCTTTAAATTGCAGCAGCTTGTCGGGAAGCTTCTAGACCACGGGAAGTCTTTTGTTTATGTGTTTCAGCGTAACTGAAGTAGTGTAAAAATCCACTTCACTGTCACGATTCTTCACTCGCTCGCTTCCGCGACTGGTCTCCTCTGCAAAACAAGAGGTCAGCTGGGGTCAGTCACATGATTTAGCTTGATCTACAGATGTCACTTCACGTTGGCACGCAGCGTTACCTGGAGAAGCCGTTCTGCGAGAGCTCCATTTGTAGTTTCTTGTCTTGAGCAGCGTAATGCGGGAGTTGAGATTCAAGAGCAGGAGGGTCGATTTGAGGAATGAATCTAGAAAACAGAGCTGGATCGAGAGCCACCCAGTCTAGAAAGACATGCAGGAGATTTCAGATATCTTCATTGAAAGCTTTTACATGCAGTACACCACAAATATACATATTTCAGGGGTCACGGATTTCAAGCAGTTTTCTCAGGTTTACTCCAGATGACATGAACAAAATTTGCCTTTTCATAAAAAAATCAGATTTTTTACAGATTTTTACACACAGTCATGCAGGTCTGAATGGAGTTTCTCTGTTTTATATTATTATTATTATTATTATTATTATTGTCACATGACAACAGAATGGCTAACAGAATGGCTAACTTTATTTAAATATAAATTAATTAATTAATTAATTAATTATATATATATATATATATATATATATATATAATTAATTTATAAATGAATAATATATATATATATAAACGTATTATATATTTGTATGTATGTATGTATGTATATATATATATATATATATATATATATATATATATATATATATATATATATACATATACATACATATATATATACATATACATATATATATATATACACATATATATATATATATATATATATATATATATATATATATATATATATATATATATATATATATATATATATATATATATATATATATATATATATATATATATATATAATTCATTATATATATATAAAAATATATAATACATTTTTATATATATATAAATAATTTATAAATGAATAATATATACAGTGAGGAAAATAAGTATTTGAACACCCTGCTATTTTGCAAGTTCTCCCACTTGGAAATCATGGAGGGGTCTGAAATTGTCATCGTAGGTGCATGTCCACTGTGAGAGACATAATCTAAAAAAAAAAATCAAAAAATCACAATGTATGATTTTGTAACTATTTATTTGTATGATACAGCTGCAAATAAGTATTTGAACACCTGTCTATCAGCTAGAATTCTGACCCTCAAAGACCTGTTAGTCTGCCTTTAAAATGTCCACCTCCACTCCATTTATTATCCTAAATTAGATGCACCTGTTTGAGGTCGTTAGCTGCATAAAGACACCTGTCCACCCCATACAATCAGTAAGAATCCAACTACTAACATGGCCAAAACCAAAGAGCTGTCCAAAGACACTAGAGACAAAATTGTACACCTCCACAAGGCTGGAAAGGGCTACGGGAAATTGCCAAGCAGCTTGGTGAAAAAAGGTCCACTGTTGGAGCAATCATTAGAAAATGGAAGAAGCTAAACATGACTGTCAATCTCCCTCGGACTGGGGCTCCATGCAAGATCTCACCTCGTGGGGTCTCAATGATCCTAAGAAAGGTGAGAAATCAGCCCAGAACTACACGGGAGGAGCTGGTCAATGACCTGAAAAGAGCTGGGACCACCGTTTCCAAGGTTACTGTTGGTAATACACTAAGACGTCACGGTTTGAAATCATGCATGGCACGGAAGGTTCCCCTGCTTAAACCAGCACATGTCAAGGCCCGTCTTAAGTTTGCCAATGACCATTTGGATGAACCAGAGGAGTCATGGGAGAAAGTCATGTGGTCAGATGAGACCAAAATAGAACTTTTTGGTCATAATTCCACTAACTGTGTTTGGAGGAAGAAGAATGATGAGTACCATCCCAAGAACACCATCCCTAATGTGAAGCATGGGGGTGGTAGCATCATGCTTTGGGGGTGTTTTTCTGCACATGGGACAGGGCGACTGCACTGTATTAAGGAGAGGATGACCGGGGCCATGTATTGCGTGATTTTGGGGAACAACCTCCTTCCCTCAGTTAGAGCGTTGAAGATGGGTCGAGGCTGGGTCTTCCAACATGACAATGACCCGAAGCACACAGCCAGGATAACCAAGGAGTGGCTCTGTAAGAAGCATATCAAGGTTCTGGCGTGGCCTAGCCAGTCTCCAGACCTAAACCCAATAGAGAATCTTTGGAGGGAGCTCAAACTCTGTGTTTCTCAGCGACAGCCCAGAAACCTGACTGATCTAGAGAAGATCTGTGTGGAGGAGTGGGCCAAAATCCCTCCTGCAGTGTGTGCAAACCTGGTGAAAAACTACAGGAAACGTTTGACCTCTGTAATTGCAAACAAAGGCTACTGTACCAAATATTAACACTGATTTTCTCAGGTGTTCAAATACTTATTTGCAGCTGTATCATACAAATAAATAGTTAAAGAATCATACATTGTGATTTCTGGATTTTTTTTTTTGATTATGTCTCTCACAGTGGACATGCACCTATGATGACAATTTCAGACCCCTCCATGATTTCTAAGTGGGAGAACTTGCAAAATAGCAGGGTGTTCAAATACTTATTTTCCTCACTGTATATATAAAACGTATTATATATTTGTATGTATGTATATATATATATATATATATATATATAATTCATTATATATATATAAAAATATATAATACATTTTTATATATATAAATAATTTATAAATGAATAATATATATAAATAAATATTTTTTTCCCATATTTATGCAAACATTTCTTTTTCGTGAATTTCAGCTTTTTTGAGACTTTCTCTGTACAATTGCACCACTTAGACATTTGACTTTGAAATTAGACATTTAAAATGTTCAGCATAGCTGTTGTATATACAAGTAATTGTTTTGTGTGAATTGCATTTTTAATGCATTTGTGAACAACTTATTATATCAGAAAATGAATAAATACATGAGCGTCACATCACTGACCCTTATAAAGTAGCTAAAACCTTAAAAGCATATGACAAATAAGCCAAACATAAGAGAGCGATTTAGTGCTAGTCAAATATCTGCAAACGTTACATGTAAAGCCTTTTATAAGTGAAGAGACAAAGCAATCATGTTCAGCATGGAGAACTTACAAAATGTCACAGCACTACCAAGGCTCATGTTCAAAAACTGTTTAGTACTGTATAACCATCAATGCACCATGGGACATTTTGAAGGAAAACAAAAACCTCCCAATGGTGCATTAAGACACTTATATCTCACCTGGCCGGAGGGTGCAAAGGCCTTTCACAACACTCGCCATAGTCGATGGTTTGACTTGAAATGGCATGTCATGAGCTTTTTTAAGAAGAGCTGATACAGAAGAAAAACAACACTTTATTGTCATCAGGCAGTCAAAAGGGAAGGAACATGTATTTCACCATACTTGACTGGCACTCACGCAGTAATGTGCTGACGTGTTTCTCTGCTACATGCTCGGAGAAGAGCTTCGTGAGATCGTCCCGCAGGTCTCTGTTCAGCTTTGTCTCGATGTAGAACTTATTCTGCAAGAGGAAAGAATGGTGGTAAAAAATGAGAAAACGATCAGAGAACACACACGGAAACATGTTTTGTGGAAAGTTACATGTAAACACAGACTGTGTGTTTTTGTACCATATAGATGAACACTGGAACGATGCAGTGCAATGCAGCGGTGTACTGCGTCAGAGCAACGTTGAAGTTTTCAATGAAACTTTCCGGTGGACTGGCCTTGAAGAGAGAAGAGAGATCAATTATTTCTTATATTTTGCATTGTATTGTAATAGTTGTTTTTTTTAGTCCCTTCACTCCAAGAAGCCGCAACGACCAAGAACATTTGCCATCACTCGAGTGTTAAATTAAAGTGAAACTGGAACATATTGCACTCACTATCAAAATCCATGTCTAAACTTTCACGGGACAGCACGTACATCACAGCTAGCGTTTAATCTTCAATTATTTATTTCAGCTTTTATTTCTTTCATCACATTCTCAGTGGGTCAGAAGTTTACATACACCAGGGCTTTGTGATGGACGCTCCAATATCTTGACTTGTTGCCCTTACGCCATTTTGCCTCAACTTTGGCAGTTTGGCATTTGTGACTGAGCTTTCAAACTGTAGTCTGGTATTTTTATGGCAGTTTTGGAGCAGTGGCTTCTTCCTTGCTGAGCAGCCTTTCAGGTTATGTCGATATAGGACTTGTTTTACTGTGGATCTAGATACTCGTCTACCGGTTTCCTCCAGGATCTTCACAAGGTCTTTTGCTGTTGTCGAACTACGTTCATCTCTAGGAGACAGAATGCGTCTCCTTCCTGTGCGGTATGATGGCTGTGTGGTCCCATGGCGTTTATACTTGCGTAGAAGTATAAAGACTTGTGGAGGTCCACGATTGTTATTTCTGAGGATTTTCCCATGATGTCAAGCAAAGAGACACTGAGTTTGAAGGTAGGCCTTAAAATACATCCACAGGTACACCTCCAATTCAGTACACCTCCTATCAGATGCTAACTGGATAATTGTCTAAAGGCTTGACATCATTTTCTGGAATTTTTGCAATCTGCTTAAAGGCACGGTTAACTTAGTGTATGTAAACTTCTGACCCACTGGAATTGTGATATAGTCAATTAAAAGTGAAACAATCGGTCTGTAAACAATTGTTGAAAAATTACTCGTGTCATGCACAAAGTACATCTCCTAAACGACTTGACAAAACCATAGTTTGCTAATATTAAATCTGTGGAGTGGTTAAAATGACTTTTTAATGGTTTTAATGACTTCAACCGAAGTGTATGTAAACTTCTGACTTCAGCTGTATATGCTCATATGTGTTTTTCTCTGATATAAAAATGTCACATACATGTATGCAACATATGTTTCTAAGCATTACAAAAATTGCCATTTTCATATAAGCAGCATGCTTTTTTTCCAGTTACTTGTGGTATTTGAATACGAACATAAATGCTCAAATAAATCAACTAAAAGTTTGTTCGTTTACAGCCAAAAAGCAGATTTCCGTATGAGACAGTGTAATAATTGCAACAATTATCATTTCCTCATTTGTGTTTTTACAGATTTATTGTAGGTCTATTTTAGCCATAGAAAAGTTATTGCATTGTCTAAAGCAGAACATTTTAATACAATAATAATTAAGGGGTTTTTCAATAGCCAAATCAGAGGTTTCGCCTAAATTTATGGCATTTTTGTATGTATTTATTTTTTTTTTTGCTGTCTAACTGCATATTCAGCTATTGTGCACTAAAACATTGAATTGCATTTTCATATTAAATAGGTATACCATAATCGCAATATATGAGAAAATCTGCAGCAAATTCAGTCATTTTGAGGCGCAATTATCAGGAAAAAGTGATGCATAGTGAGCACAGCAATGCTGCATGCAAGTTAAGAAATTATTTAATTTAATACAAACTTATTATTAGGTTCCAAAAATAATGATAAAAGTGGGCTGAGACCATCACAAAGTCGACAAAAGCAGGTACAATGTGAAGGTTTTTTCACTGTTTATATTTATATTCTGGTTCATTTTAAGAGGACTCAAGTATGAACACTTTTACTTGAACAGTATTACTATTGGCAGTAGTGCATGTTTGCCCATGACTTGAGGAAGGAAACACTTTTATTTATATATTAATGATCATTTCAAAGTTGAAATTGCAATCGTTTTCAAAATATACGCAATAAGATCTACTTTTGTCTAAATCACTCAGCCATGTATGTCATATTTATATTTATTGATAAAAATAAAATAAGACACAACAGTAAACATTTCTGTCTTCTACAAAAGTCATTTTCCTAATATGTGATCTAAACAAATTAAATGAACCTGAGAAGGAGAATTAGATATTCCAACACGTTTTGAAATGTATGATTTAAAAGCTTTAAAAATAATATTCCAGGTTCAAAACAAGTTCAGCTCAATCGACAGCATTTGTGGCATAATGTTGACTACCACACAAATGTATTTCGACTCAAAAAAAGCACAAATCTGAGTTCCAGTGAGGCACTTACAATGGAAGTCAATGGAGGGAAATCAAGCTTGGAGGGATTAAAGGCAGAAATGTGAAACTTGTCATTTTATAAAAGCACTTACATTAATTCTTCTGTTAAAATTCGTTCATTAATTGAGCTGTAAAGTTGTTTACTTTGTCATTCATTTTAGGGTTTGTTGACATTACATTGTCATGGCAACAAAGTTGTAAAATTGGCTATAACACAGATGTGGTTAGTAAGTGTTTTATGACAGTAAAATCATGTTAACACACGTATTGTTTACGTCTCGTGTCTATACTTTTGATACAGTGAGTATTTTAATGTTTACAGATTAAACCCCATTGACTTCCATTGGAACTGAATCAGTTAAGTGCCTTACTCAAGGACACAACAGTGGCATCTTGGTGGTGCTGGGGCTTGAACCCCCAACCTTCTGGTCAGTAACCCTGAGCCTCAACCACTGAGCCACCCCCACCCACACCCACACCCACACCCACACCCACCCACACACACACCCACACACACCCACACACACACCCACACACACCCACACACACACACACACACACACTAGCTCGCGCGCACAAACAAACAAACACGCACGCACATACACACACACACACACACACGCAGCGCGCACGCACGCGCACACACACAAGCGCGCTCTCTCACACACACGCGCGCACAGCTCACACAGCTGGCACACGCGACGCACCGCTCATACACGCGCACGCACTGCTCGCGCACACCGCTCGCCCACACGTACGTGTAGGTCTTCACTGAATTGAAAATAACTTCAAATGTGCTTATTTTTTTATGAAAACGGATGGTGTAATTTAGAGGTAAATAAGGCCTGAATACCATAACATTCCCACCCCCATTGTGTAACAGGGACAGAAAGTGTACTATTAAAACATATGTATTGTTTATTATAATTCACACAAAATGGTTTAATTTCATAAACATCTGGTATACTTGCCTGAAGAATGAGCGTTTTTCCCCTTTAATTGCTGTGATGTCATCATGAGCCTACACAATTTACTGTTTTGTCTCCTCCTCTTCCTCTTGGCATTGTTAATGCACTGAAGAAGTGAGTTATTTGTGGCTCCTGTTAATCGTAATTAATCTTTATTTTAATTGTTGCGTTTGTGTCAATATCTTCACTGCAAGTTATGTGTATTATGTTATTTTACTTATCTGTGTGGTTATTTTGATCATTTTACCCTAATTCAGTTATATTTTTGACTTTGGCCTAAATTTGTGGAGATGAAAGCACATGTTGATTATATGTACATCACGTTTGTTTTATAGAGCAATATAAGGGCGATTTACTCAGACGCTGCTCTTGTATGTTTTGTATATCAGTAAACCCAGTGAAACCGCCGCCTGTTGTCCCGTGTCTGTCTCCACGACACTTCACAACGCAGACAAGTGTTTTCATAACTGGTGTCACGAGCCACCGGTTACAATTGCATAAAGGTAGTATTTTTACCAGGTCAAATTTGACCCACAAACACTACGTGTGTGTGACTCCAAGATGAACAAAGGGTTAAAGGAAGGGAGGGACAAAGTCAAAATGATTTTTGTGGTAATCAACATCATGCCACAAATGCTGTTTATTGAGCTGAACCCGGAATATTCCTTTAAAACAATAATTAGGCTAAAATGTGTTACACTGACCTGCAGCTCTGAAGAGACGTGTTCTAGATGAGATGTGATCTTCCATATCAAGTCATTGTAGAGCAGTTCTGAGTGCTGTTGGCACACACACTTATAAACGTGACTGCAAAAGAGGAAAACAAAAAGTGAAAAATCACATCACAGTATGAGCATCATTTTGAGGCGTTTTGTTACTCTAGTAATTCTTCTTATTTGACCTCTAAAACAGACCTAAAGAAAACTCTTTGAAGTGTAAACAATGACCTGTAGATCTGTTCATATGAGATGGAGATGTGGTCCATCGGGCTTTGAGTCAGCAGCTGTTCAATGGCTCGCTCTAGTTTTGGCCAATATATCGTCCTGTAGTCTTCTGCAGTCATTGCACTCACGACTACATACACAAACATTCACATTCAGTATCAGACAAACAGAAGCAGATGTGTTTTTGACACGTTAAAAAGGGGATACTTTATTTTTCCACATGTATCATGGTAATACCAAGGCATGATAGAATGTAGAAGGGTTGGAACTCCTTAGAAGAAGTAATTAGGCCCTATTGTATCTGTTCATTTTCTTCTTATTATTATTATTATGATGATGGAGTTGGGAGTCAATGGCTGCCCAATGAACCATACATAGGAAAATGATGAAATTTGGCACACTGACAGAGGTGGGTATGAACAGACCCCACACAAAATTTTGAGTCTCTAGAACAAACTATATGGTGCAACGATCATGTAAACATATGCACTTTAATTGTGTGTATCTTGTGAACCGTATGTCCTAGAAACAAAATAATTTTTGCATCTGATTACACTCATTCGATTCCATATGTTCCCATACAATTAGACTACACCCATTACAGTAGCCACCATCTTGGATTATGACTTTTAAAGTTTAAACATTTCACATCCTTCAAACTTGGTCTGATTTTCCCAAACAATGGCTCATAATAATCTCCAGACTGAGATGCACACAAATGATAATACAGTTTGTTTTGAGTGTCAATGTCAAGACCATGGTCTGAGGGACCTGGGAAGCTCAGCAAGAAAAGATGCTGACTATCATAACTGGAGTCATGAGTTCAAATCCAGTTTGTGCTGAGTGAATCCAGTCAGGTCTCCTAAGCAACCAATTGGCCCGGTTGCCACGTGATAAGATGCGCGGATTGACGGTCTCAGACGCGGAGGCAACTGAGATTCGTCCTCCACCACCCGGATTGAAGCGAGTCACTACGCCAATACAAGGACTTGGAGCGCATTGGGAATTGGGCGTTCCAAATTGGGGAGAAAAAAAACAAACAAAAGAGCATGGTCTGGGGGTACATGCACAGTTTGGAGACAGCACCACTAATGGGTCTAGAAATAGCAAAAAATTGCTATTTTTGCCAGTCACTTTTGAACTGTATGTCCTAAAATCATGAGGTTGGTGTCAATGGATTCTGTAAAAAAAAGAATATATATTTATTTAAGAGTTATTTTGGCCATTTGTCATTTTCTGCAAATAAATGCTCAAAATGACAATATTTCTATGTGCAATTTGGCAGAAATGTTGTCGATACTTTATAGAATAAAACATAAAAGTTCACTTTACTCAAACACATAAATATAAATAGTAAATCCAGAGAAACTGATCGTTTTTTCCAGAGCTGTACATCAGAGTATATATATATATATGTATCTTTTGAATGCATTGTCAGATTTAAAAGAAAACATTTATGCATCTTTGACATCATGTCCTGTGGATACCCAAGCAGTTTGGAGACAGCGCCACCTATAGTTCAAAAGATAACCAACACTTGTGCGCTGACTCTAAACTCTGCACGTCTCTTTGCTATGGCTGAGCCATGGCAACCAATAGGCTTAGTGTGTAAAGCACTTGACTATTCCAATGGTTATGGGTTCGATCCCAGCCTCTGCAAGTCATGCAGTAGATATTTATGTAATTCTGGTGATTTTTGTATTGTGCTTGCAGGGTTGCTGGTGTTTTCCAAAATCAAATTCTGATTTTGATCTCTGTTGAAATTTTACATGAATACGAAATTGATCGTGGTGACTGTTGTGCTTGGCTGTGATTTATTCTTTGAGTGGTTGCTCAGTGGTTGAGGCTCAGGGTTACTGATCAGAAGGTCAGGGGTTCAAGCCCCAGCACCACCAAGAAGCCACTGTTGGGCCCTTGAGTAAGGCACTTAACTCCAGGTTGCTCCGGGGGGATTGTCCCTGTAATAAGTGCACTGTAAGTCACTTTGGATAAAAGCATCTGCCAAATGCATAAATATAAATATAAATAAGCTCTCGCATAATCGCCCAGTCAGCATACCCTCTGATATTCAATCATAAAGAGTGTTTTGCCCTGCTCTGTTTGAACACACAGCATTAAAGAAAGCCAAGTCTAAAATCTTGTTTTTCCGAAATCTACTACGTGTCCCATTCGTTCAATCTGCATTTAGTGTGTGTGGATAATAATGACACAAGATGCCAATTTGGCTTATTTATTGTCCGCTGTGAATATATCACAAGATGAGTTTCAATTAATGGATTGTCCCTTGATAAGTCTCAAGTTCAGCACGGACTGACAACAACAACAAGCACTAGAAAACGAATACCTACATTAATTTACAAAATAAAAGTCCCACACAGACCGAACTCATTTTTAAATTAATGCGAACATTAATTAGTGTAAAAATACACAAATATTTTACAATTTACAATATAGTGAAATTAACTTTATATTCATATGCTTATTCAAAAAAAAAAAATTATATTAATTTTAATATATGCCACATAGCGAATGGCAAAAATGAAACAAAAGACAACTATGGTTGAGATCACTGGTATAGGTGAATTATTTTGATATTTAAAACATAATTTATGTCATTATCCATTTTTAAAGCCTTAAAATGAAATCAAATACAGGTATACACCCATTGTATTATTTGACTTATAAATTTGAAGTTAAATATGTAAAAAGGACATTTTGGGTATGAAGCACGCATGCAACTCAAGAAATGTGAAAATTTGTATGTCAATTAATCGTGAAAGCCCTAAAACAGACAATTAGTCATCAAAATCGCAATTATTTCTTTAACAATTAATCGTCATCCTAATTTCATAATTGTGACAGCACTTGTTCTTTTAGTTAATTATTTTTGGTTTGATGTTGTTGACAATTTCATGGAATTCACATCCAAAACATGGTGTAAATCATGGTGTAAATACTGTGATGTAAAGGATGGCAATGCAACTTAAAACTCATGTAGAAACTTATTTTAGCTTCATCCCAGAGACACGACGTGTACCCCCATCTCCCCCAATGCTACGTCAGTGCTGGATTTTCCAGTCCGTCTCTGGGACGAAGCTAAAATAAGTTATGAAGGCCTGGTCAAAAGTTTCCAAATCAGTTTTAATTTGCATTACCATCTGATACATCACAGTATTTACACCATGTTTTGGATGTGATATGATAATCATCCAGTACCATGGTATTACCCAGTACCTTTATGTAAGTGTTGTTCAATGTGTAACTTACAGAACTTTGAAGCAGAGTTGAGCAGCAGTGCGGCGCCGTTAGAAGCGGCTGCAGGTGAGCTGTCAGATTCACAGGTGTCACTGCAGGAGTCTGATGAATCCACACACACCTGCGCAGGTGCGAACAAACTCACACCCTCTGCGCGAGAATTATGATTATGATCATCATAGAGATCTAAAACATCCTCCTCCATCTCCTCCATCTCACTGAGGGAACTTCAACAGTCCATGACAGCTCAAATCCGCGTCAGTTGATCGAGTATCGACGCATGTTTACATCGCTTTTGGTATAACTCCGAAGTGAGAGGCCAAACGGACTTCCGCAAAATGGCGGAAATAAGAGTTGACATTTTAAAATAAGAGTCCTCGTTCGGTCCAAAATACAGATCGATATATTTGATCCACTGAACTTTTGTTAACCCTTGTGGGAACTTCGGGACATTTTTGTCTTTTTAATTATTATTATTATTTTTTATCGATCATTTTGGCGGTTAATGCCACTGGCATACATTTTGCCAAAGGTGTGTATTTTGGTGGAATTTTGATATTTCAACCACAGTTCCTATAATACATCTACAACACACTGTGTAGATAAAATACTTACACTCAGGACCTCCAAGACAAAAATGTCCCCACTGAAACTCATAAAACTGCCATATTTGATCCCAGTGCAATTAAAGCATCAAATCATGAATTATTTGATTTTATGCTTTCATTCTGGAGCCCTGGCTTCAAAATTACAATTATCATTATTTCCACCAGATGACGCCATTTATCTCATGTTTAGCCTATGGAGCAAATACATGCTTTTTTCATATTTTCTGTTTGCTGTATTGTATCTTTGCACTGCACGTCAATTGAAAATTGGGTGTTTGTGTTGGTATGATGTTAGAGTGTGTTTTGTGTGTGTAAAACAAATGTGGCATTATATAAACAAACTGGCATTTAAAGGGTTAAAACCCTGAACATTAATGAACATTTTGTAGTTATGATCAGGACTGATGTTGGTTAAAAAATTAACCCATTGAAAGTGGAAAATAATATTAATCTATAATATTATTATTGCATTATTTTTGCCATTTTTGTCCTCTAAGGACCTCTGAGTAATAATTTTAAATTACAAGGGTTAATTTTAATTGTATAAAACATTAATTGCTACACGACTGACTGCAACAGAATTTGCTTCTAGCTTAAATTTGTAAACAAAGTAATCTTAGTCAAATTAATCGTATTCGTATGATTAGCGGTGGTCTAAATTTAATTGAATTTGGCTCTCTTAATAACTTTAATAAATCGTCTTACATTATAATTCCCCATTAAGTCTTCACTCTCCAGGGAGGTTTAGATTTTCTATTAATGTGCAACTATAATACTGGAAAACTCCTGATCAAACTCTCTAAATTTCATCAATAACACTCACGGCTTGGAGCCTAATTTATCATTTCTATCCCCAAAAATTCTTTATTTGAAACAATTGTATTGTTTTGTGCAGGAACTTAATTATTTTGTTAACTGGTTGAAGAATAGGTTATTTAACAACGAAGGACTTTTATTTTGCAGATTTTATTTCACAATACCTATAATATTAAAATAATTTAATATAGTAGCAGGGCTATACTGCATGCTTTTTTAAAGCAGTAACACATTATCTACACCCCTCTGTTATTTGTTATTATCGCTTTAACAATATAAATTGATCTCAAGTTTGGTCATTGTCACAAAAATGTCCTCACAAATTAGGTAAATAATTCAATTTATCCTGCCAAACAATTTCTACAAAACTTTGAGAGGTATTGATGTAAAATCAATTCCCCAAATATTAGGGTTTTTGTTGTCCACGTTATTAAAAATAAATAAAATGAACATAAAAAATGTCAATTATATGATTATTAATTTTTGGCTTAGATGTTGAGGATCGTGTCTTCAATGATGCAGGTGTCATTATAAATGTCATCCTCACAAATGCAGCTTTACTAACAGCAAGCTTCTTTTTGCAGTGTTTGAGGAGATAAATATTTGTATAGATGTGAAGTGTAAATCTAGGAACAACAAACAAAAAAATATATATATAATAATTTGTAATTTGTTAGTATATGTTCATTTTTAATGACTGAATGCTAAGTGGTGCCTACATACCCTCACGTGCACATCTTTTTATATTGCAATTAGATATAATGACATCTAATTGATAATTATGCACTCTTGTCCCTATTGTCAGCATGTGTAATTTAATGTCTGTCAGACCTGATTTATGTGTTGTTATTTGATGATAATGAAGCTTTAAAAAAACATATATACACTAAATTGATATATGCTTAAAAGATTTGTTATTTTATCATTTTATATATGTATTATATAACTTAGGTAGTCTAAGGTTTCATCTTTTTGCAGCTTGCTTGATCTACAATTTACTTGACTTGGAACCGTTCAAATATACGGTGGCCCAATCGAGGATTGTTAATTAGCTAAAGAAACTCTTGTTATTGGTCTGCATCATCATAATTCAAACACACTTAAATCAGCATATGCAGTAGACATAATACAGTCCATGACTTTAAAATAAACTATATATATATAATGTAACTGCTGAAGTCTATGTCCGGTTTGTAACCGTCATTCTAAACATCACTGATACCTTCATAAAACAGCTATAACGCATCATTCTGCAAACTCGTCAATATTTTAATCCTGCACAAAATAATTCTCTACTATTCTTTTTTACAATCGCAGGCATCATGTACAGGTGGGAAAGAACAGTAAATAATGCTACTTTGTGAAGTTTGTATCTTTGCATCAATACTCTTGTGATGTCATAATTGCCAATCCACACTCGGGAAAACAGGTCATTTTTCAACCTTCTACTCATAATACAAGCAAAGTAATGTTGATCATTTCTTTAATCTCATTAAACTGTTTTAATGGCCAGTCGGTGGGAATAAGAAAAGCCAATGCAGGTACGGTCAAAACCAGTTCAGAACCATTATTAACACACCAAGAGCTTGAAAACTCCTCCTAGAACTACAAGGATGTGAATGCATGAATATGGTTTCTATCTTACAAAAGAAAAGAAAAACCGAATAGAAAACTCTTTTTTTTTTTTTGATGACTGGGTATAAAATACTTTAACAGTAAGCTGACCGTAGCTGCCAAATGTTCAGTAAATGCCACAATTTGGTGTACATGCTGGACACAAGCGGTGACCAGTTCCAACAAGAAATGTTTTCAGTGGAAAGACTGAAACATGGAAAAAGTGATCTTTGGTTTGAAAATCATTCCCAAGCGATTACACCGCACTGTCAGGCAAAAACGCTCATTGTAATTAAACTTGTATTTTATATTTAACAATGCAAAAATACAAACAGACTGGGGATAAATAAAAAACAAAGAACGAAACAAACAAAAACAACAGGGTTGCATGCATTAGAAGACATAACAGTACTATGGAGAGAGGGAAGTACAAAAATATATAAAACAGACATGAGCACATACAGCTAGTGCTTGCGTATGTTTTAAAGGTCTGTGGTGGTTTGTAGATTTCTATCTGCTGTGCAGTCCGTTTGAAGGCGTTTGGGTTCATTTTCTCGTACTGTCTCTTCGAGGTGTCCTTCTGTGTCTCGGTCCGTCACTGGAACATCCTCTTCCTCGATATCACTGTCTTCGTTTTCCAAAGCGTCCGCACTGGAGCGAGAGCCGTCACTGTCACTGTCGCATGAACTGGAGGTCTCGTCCTCTGAGCTCGAGTACACTTCAGCCCCGTGGAAAACGTAACGGTTCGGCGCTTGAAATAAGTACTGGGAGGCTGCAAGACAGAACACAATGACAACAAATACTTTAAAGTAGTGGCACACCAACATATCCAATTTACTAACTTGTACACTGCAAGAAAAACATTACGTTTGAACCCTTCTAAGATAGTTTGGCCACTTTACGGTTCGTGTTTATTTACCAGAAAGAGTAGAGGTTTATTATTTTAATAAGAGATGTTATAATTTCTTCTATTCTGAAGTAAATAACATTATGCACGTCTTTTGGGATTTAATGCTATTTAGGTCTTGCATGTAAAGAAAAAATTCAATTTCACCATTCATTTGCATATGCAAATAAGCATATTATTGTAACGCCACTACAGTAAAAACCTACAATTCTTTAAGTTGAAACGTAAAGAAAATCTGAGAATGTGTCATGCATTGGGGCAGATTACTGCTATCTGGTGAAAAAACGAAAACTAACATGACTTGACAATAATAGCCAGTTTTCCATGCAGCTACCTACAGTGTAGTCATTTTAAAACCTTTTACACAAGTTATGCATTTGGATAGAATATATTTAGACATTATTAAACTATTATTTGTCAAAGTTTAGCATTTGTTTTTTTAAGCTTCTGCAATAATGTCATTATGCTTACAGTCAAACCTGACCATGATGTTACCAAGAGAAGACATCAACACAAAGCATTTTTTTATTTTGTAAAATAAAATCTATATCAGCCATCATGCAGAACACACACACACCCCCTCACCTTGCACGCACGCACCCTGCACGTGCACCCCCTCACCCTGCACGCACGCACCCTGCACGTGCACCCCCCTCAACCTGCACGCAGGCATCCCGCACGTGCACCCCCTCACCTTGCACGCACGCATCCCGCACATGCACCCCCTCACCTTGCACGCACGCATCCCGCACATGCACCCCCTCACCCTGCGCGCATCCGCACATGCACCCCTCACCCTGCACGCGCACCCTGCACGCACCCCTCAACCTGCGCGCGCGCATCCCGCACGTGCACCCCCTCAACCTGCACGCACGCATCCCGCACATGCACCCCCTCACCCTGCACGCACGCACCCTGCACGTGCACCCCCCTCAACCTGCACGCACGCATCCCGCACGTGCACCCCCTCAGCCTGCACACACGCATGCACGCACGCACCCTCACCCTGCACGCACGCACCCCACACGTGCAAAACACGTACGCACCCTGTGCGCACCCCCCCTCACCCGGCGCGCGCACACCCCCTCACCCCGCACGCGCGCACGCACGCACCCCAAACGTGCAAAACACGTACGCACCCTGTGCGCACCCCCCCCCCTCACCCCGCAAAAACACGCACGCACCCCGCCCGCACACCCTCTCAGCCCGCGCGCACACATGCAATTTTATTTTGTCAAATAAAATCTATATCCGCCACTATGCAGAACACTCACACACATGCAAAACACACTAATAAAATTGTAATAAACCAAATAATCTGTATCTTATCAGTAAAAAAAATCAAAAAACCTAGTAGTTTCACTTTTCTTTTCGCTTTTTATAATTCTAGGCTAAATTAACACACTTTAGTGAGTTTTATTATTAAAATAAGTACAATTTGCCCATGTGGTAACAAAAATGATCTTGATTTAAGATTTATTAAAGTTTTAATATCATACTAAATTCTGTACATTTATTTATGTTTAGAGATTTTTACTGAAAAACATTTATTTTACTGTAATAAAAACAAAAACACTGATTAAGGAAACTGATTAAGTGTGTCCACATACGATCATGTTATGCATCCAAATGTTACCTCCAAGGCGTTTGCTGATTGGACTCTGACAGATTCGGCTTCTCCAGCGGCGTCTTCGCATTTCAACACATCGATGCTCCTCTGGCATTTCCTCCTTACCACACTGCGTATCATCAGTAGCGTGTCCGGCTTCTGTAGCATCAGACGCTGCGTTATTTCTGAGGTCCAACCTCTCCGAACAGGGACTCGTTGTCTTCAGAGAATGTGTGTTTGAGTTGGAGTCTTCTAACTCAGGGCTCTGAGTGTTGGTGTCCGCATCAGTTTCTGATAACTGCTCTGGACAATAGCTGGTTCGTTTGGCTTCTAGGGACGATATCTCCATCTCCGTTGCATTTTGAGAAGAATCCCTGACTCTGATTGGAGACACAGACAGAGCGTGATCGGTCTCCTCAACTGAGGCGTTTGTACCCGGAAGCTCCTGAGCAGTCGTGGACGTGCTCTCCGCAGTCTGTTCAGGTAGGGCGAGTAATGAGGCGGGCGGTTTTTCCGTAATCTCGCGGAGCCGTGAGGAATTGTAGCACAGCTGCTCAAAGTCGCCACCCAGTCGATGGCTGAGTTCATTCACAATGACATCACAGTCTCCGAGCAGCTCAACGTCAAAGTTCAGGTGTGGCAGCGGCTCGCGGTTTATTAGGACTTGAGGCACTTCATGAGGTATGGAGCCTTTACAGACAAATTTAAAAACTGGTAAAGTCATGTAATTTAATATGTTTTTGTATTAAACTGAACATTCTTTAAAACATCCCAATCACTGACTTATCTTAATAAACAGACAACACAAACCAAACAAACTTGAGGTGGCACATACTGGGTATGAGAGCAACCGGCCGAACTTTCAAAGAAGATCCGATCACGATGAGAAGGTCCACGTCATCTTTATCCTGCTTCATTGCTCGGTGGAAAAACTCTGGAAGATTCTCGCCAAAGAAGACAATGTCTGGTTTCATGATGGCATAAGGGACGTCAGACGGACACCTCGGACAGTGAGGAACAACCTGACACAGAAAAACGAGTTTTACAACCAGCAGCACAATTTGTACAAATGTTTTACATAATTATACGTTTGCACTTAATGAAACATACCTGGTTAAATATATCATCCCGTACGGCCTCGCAGTCAACTTTATGTTTACAAACAAGACATGACGCAGTCGCAAAAGACCCTAAAATAATAAAAGATAAAATAATTACTTTTCAATCAAGGAATTATGACATCATAAATAAGTTCAAGAAGAGTTGGTTCTAAAAAATTAAAAACAGTTTTCTAAGTGGAAAAAGGATCCATATCTTACAAAAATTGATTCATGCACATTTGATTCATGAGCAGGCGTACCATGACACTGAATGATCTTCTGAATTCCAGCAGCTTGCTCCAGAGTATCAATGTTCTGAGTATAATTCCTCAGTAACCGTCCTCTCTTATCCAGCATTGATATAAACCGGTGACAGGGAGAAGGCTGGTACTGTCCTGGGTAAATTTCCTGCAGTATAAGGAAAGAGGGAACTCAACTTTAGGGCTGAAACGATTAGTCGACGTTATCGACAACGTCGACAATAAAAAAAAATTGATGAATAGTCGTTTGATGTAATTTAATGTAACATGAGATTGTACTGATGATGTGTGAGAGCAGCACTGCAGTTCACTCCAGATTTAGGAGAGGAAGAATTACACAGATCACCGTCCAGATGCACTCGAAACTTTACAAACAGCTTCCGCTGATGTAGGTCGCAAATTACGAGGGAACTCTCCTTGTGGAATAAGTGGAGCCGGAGCTCTTTAAAGGAAACAGCCCGCCGTTACATCTTTAATGCAGTTATATTTAATGCGTTAGCGCTTTATTAAAGTTCAAATAATTTCGGCAGCAGATCATGTAAATAACTATAAACTCCGAAACTGGCATTTCTCTGTGCGGTCAGCGGCTCTTCTATGAGTCCCGATCTGAGGGGGAGAGACTGAAACTGCACCGGCTGATGACACACTCTGTCACGGGACGCTCATCCCTCGAGCGCACACGCTTAAAGCAGCCAGATTATAACATGATTGCTCGTGACTTATTGAATCATAATACAGTATACAGTATAGGTCACTGTGCATTTCTTATCATGAAGAAAAATGTCAAAACGCAGCTTTATTACTAAGAGAGAGTTTGTTTATTTGTGAGTTAAAATTGAAGTGAACAGAAAGATGAGAGAGGTGAAGTCTTCGCCCCTTTATATTTTTGATTGTTTTTGTTTTGGCTTGTTTTCCAATATAAATATGTAAAACTCCTTTAAAACAATGTACATTTACTTTATCAGCTATCCTGCAGAAGAAAAAACTGTTATCTGAGAAATGTTGAATATAATATAAAACAAATAAGTTGCATTTACCTGAGAAAGAAGCATATTAGATATTTAGACTTGCTTTTAGAGAATAGATCTTGAATATAAGTATATTTGTCTTTATTGCACTCGCAGAAGAACAATTATATTTAAGATAAATTCTCTTAGAATATATTATATGTTGCTTCTCAAGTAAATGTATATTTAGACAACTTTAAATGAAAAACAAGACAAAAATACTTGATAAGAGGATTTGTTGCAGTGAATTTCTTTACTGAATAAAACTCTCCCCCTTTTAATTCAATGAATGTTATATAGAGATGTTTTTAAAAGACGATTTTTTTCCTCTTTATTGTTAGTAAGCACGTTTAATACAACATTTTAAGCCAGGGCGCAAGCTGAATAATCGATTAAGAGCTAATGATTAATCGTTACAATAATCGATTATCAAAATAATCGTTAGTTGCCGCCCTACTCAACTTACATCCGAAATGTGACATATTTCCTAAGTGAAACGTGAAAAGAAATGTAGCGTGGAACTTGATTTCAATAAGGAACTGGATGGTAAAAAGCATCTCTATATTAGAGGTAGATCAACTGATTACAACAAAAATACATTTCGACTCATCCATATTTTTCTTTAAAAAAAAAAAAAAAAAAAAGAGCAAAAATCAGTGTTACAGTGAGGCAGTCTCAATGGGGTCAATCTGTAAACATTAAAATACTCAGTTTCAAAAGTGAAACTTTTCTGTTTGAAGTTCACAATTGCTGATATAAGGGACAAAACATGTCTTGCAATCTTAAGTAATCTTTTATATATAAAAAAATAAAAAATCCAGAAATTCATAATGATATAAATCCAGAAAAGGTTCAGTCTAAAGGGAGTGTGTATACTCGGGCCACTGTTTATTTATATTTTAAATGATATAATTTGAATTTCTTTAAATGCATGTTCTGTACTTGTATACATGTAACTTAACCCGTCCTCAGCGAGAGCTCACCATGTTAAACTGCCAAACAAAGGGTTTAAAAATGCAACAAATCCACAAATATCAAAACGACAGGTGGAGATCTGTAAGATATCAAGCAATACATAATGTAAACCTTAAAATACAGTTTGCATAAAAAAAACTGCCTCTCAAACTTGTGTCCTCACTTTGTGTCAACTATGTCAGATTATTTTATGGTCCTGAATAAATCAAGACAATGTCCCGGTCAGGACCCCTTTACCACTTCCTGCTCATGGTGGATGTAACAGTAGGACACGTGGTCTGGCAAGTTTTATATTATTTTATACAAACAATGTTTAAGTCTCTGCGGTCACAGCTTCAACGTGTCGTCTCTGTCATCCAATTATGATCATTTCTATTAAATTCTATTTCTGTTAGAATTGTGGGATACATTTTGTCATTTTAATTTAGGTTATAGAGGCAGCTTCAACGGAGGAACACTCTTGCTGGATGAATCGAATTAAAATAGCATGTTTTTTTAGTGCCTGATGGAGCTGACACCAATCACAGTGAGTTATAAAGTGAATGCATGCCAATTTTAAGAATAATAAATAAATACAAATTTAAAAACCTGTTCTCTTACATGATTCGTGAGCTCAGATCTTTTTATGCATTTAAAATTAATTTAGTATTAAAAATAAAAAAAAACACATGTTTTGTCCCATATCTCAAGAATCAGTGAGTTGCATCCAATTTTACAACTTTGTTGCCATGACGACAACGTAACACCGTAAACCCTTACCGGTATACAGCGATTTAAACAACTTAACAGCTCAAATAATACATGAGTTTTAACAGAAGAATTAATGCAAGTGCTTTTATAAAATTATAAGCTTCATATTTCTGCCTCCAAAAAATTGTCTCCAGTGACTTCCATTGTAAGCGTCTCACTGGAACACAGATTTTTGCTTTTTTTAAATTCCTTGTAACAGCACTGTAACAGAGGCAAGTCTCCGTCATTTCAAAATAAGAGTCCCCAGTGCATTTCAATTACTTTGAGTGATTTAGCAGACACTTATCCAAAGCAACAATAAGTTTTATTCGCAGCACAGTTAGAGTAGAAGACAGACACTGAAGGAAGAACAATTTTGTATATCTAAATATAGAAAGCAAGTGTACGGATTAAGTGCTCATGGAAAAGATGTGTCTTCAGATTGGATTGGGATTGAAAGTGTATTCTGCTACTGAGGAACAGTGGTTGTTATTAGTTAAAAGTCCCACGTTATGTACCAAAACCTTTTTGGGATTTTCATTGGGATTTTGGTTGCTCAATAAACTGCTTTTGGGATTTTATTCGTTTTGGAATCTTGTAGCCTCTATGTCTGTGCCCTTCATAGTAAGACCTTTTTTTTTTTTAACTTGACTAAAAAAGAAATTATCCACCACCATAATTCCTTAATTAAAAAAGGTGGTTATTATCCACCACCTTAATTCTCTGTACTGGCAAAATCCACTACAGGTCGACCTCTATATGACAGGTGGTTGAAAAACAAGAGGAACTGGTGACATCAGTAGAAAAAGATTATAGCAAGTCACAACATTCTGATGAAAGATTAAAAAGACACTTTTGTCTTGGAATAACTTGCACCGATGAATTGTTCACAATCAGGAATGTGTATCAAGAAAGCAAATTGGGAACATTTTGATTTTGTGTCACTTTTAAAAAAAATGTATCTAAGCAATGCAGCGGTTATTTAGGGTTGGAGACCAGATGTGACCGAATCGTATCAAACCTTGGCAAATTTGAAAAAAGGCCTTGGATCTCTTTTAAAGTAGTCAATGTCGAACATCGCTTGAGGATCAGGAAGGTCGGGAAAATCCACAGCAAGTCTTGCATAAATCCCATCTCTAGATCGAAAGTCGGGAATTCCACAAGAAACGGATACCTACAGACACAAGATAACACTATAAACATTACAAAAAAATATCTAGGTTTATTGTTTATGTTAGAACATACACCTGTAAAACAGATGTATTTTTCGGTTGCCATCTGCAATTCTTCACATACAAATTTAACATGATTGTAAAAAACTAAATGGGTCTCATTTGACAGAACCATTATTGAAACGAGAGATTTTAATAATGCATAACTAATACTGTATGTTTACAATCTTATAATGAACATGATTATTTTTGAATTGTCTATGTTAGCATGTACCGTTCATGTAACTTTGTAAGCATGTAATTCTGGTTCTGTTTGTTCTTTCTCACTGTAAAACTCTCATTTCATTTCATTTCATTTCATTAGACTTTTTTTTTTTTCCTCGATCACAATATACAGATCTGAAATATAGGTTGTGCTCGAACACATCTGAACACTCGTGGGGCTTTTACACTGCACGACTCGGCTTGCTTTTTGGGGGTTTTCCACTGTGGATGGTACCTGGTACTTTTTTTAGTACCACCTCGGTCGAGGTTCCAAGCGAACTGAGCCGACACTAAATGTGACGTTTGAATTGTAAAAAGAAATGGCTGTGCGCAAAACCGTGGTCAATAAACGAGGAGCAGACGCTCCTCTCGTACGACACAAAATGAACAATTATTTCAGGAAGCTGTTGGCCGCACACGGCTACCACCGGACCTACCAACAGTGTAGGGAAAAGTAAAAAACTTAAGGGACTACAGAACCATCAAGGACCACGACAGCCGGAGTGGAAGTGGTTCGACCAAATGGACGCTATCTATGGCAATAGACCGGCGAGTAATGGGAGGAAGAGCGCCGTGGACTGGCGTTGATCCACGATGGAGGATGGTACGTTTTGTTACGTTAACTCTATACTCTGCTTGAAAGCTTCACTTTATTTAGTTGAGCAGCTACTGGAAGCTTCTAAAACAACCAGGACAATTTAACTGTTACACTTGTGTAAAATCACCATGCAACAACTGCTTTATGCAGCACAATGAGCTAGTAGCTAACAGCTAGCGGTCGTGTTATTGCTTATGGTCAGTTTGTGTCATGTTTAAGATGATGTCACGGCAGTAGAGGTGGCGCAACTACGACGCTCAGTCTATAATCCCACCCACGTTGAGGCGGCACTAAACCGCAGTGGAAAAGCAAGCTCAGAAAAGTAAAGGGAGCTGAGTCGAGTCGAACCGTAACGTGCAGCGGAAAAGTGCCATCACACCATAGACATTCAGTCTATTTTGTATTGCATGCATGCTCACCACTGTTTCGTCGAATCTCTCGGCCTCTGAGTGGACTATAAGCTCAATCAAGGTGTCTTTGGAAAGCTGATATCCTCAGCTTGATGACATATAACATTTCATCATCGATAATAGAGAACATATTTTACAGATGATTTGATTATCTTGCTTTTTCTGCTGGACTGCAAATTTTGTTCTGGGCATCGGAGATATAGCATTGGATTATTTAACCCAGCAGGCTCATAGACAAGTAAAATAATTGCTAATTCTAAAGAAACCAACCTAAGGTACGTGCTGATATGGAGTTTGTATCTATATTGGAGCAGAGAGGAAATGTTTGTCTCTGTTGTCTAAGAGATCATATCTTACTTGTCACATTCCTGAAAAAGACAGCTTTCATTTGATATATGACCGGTCTCTTCAAGTGCCATGTGAAAAACTTTAATATTCATACTGATTTCTATATCATCACCTCTAGGTGGTGCTCATTTGTGACAGATTTTCATGCTTTATTTTTGTATTTTATGTGAAAAATTCTGATCCTATGCTTTAAAATGGTACCACATTTGAGTGACTCATGTCTCCGGGGATAGTCACAATTTTAGTGTAAACTTATTGCACCCTTCTGTCTGGCCCCACCCATGGAACAGACTGTGTGCTAACAAAGCAGAAATGAAAAACAATCACCCCAGCGCCAGTGAGCACAAGTATCTTCTTTCTCTCATTCAGCAGCCGGACAACGTCCTCCAAGGTGTTGATGTCTTTACGCTTCTTCCTTTTTGGGGGTTCTGAGATGCTGATGATGATCTGCCACAGTGTCATGTCGTCGAGGTCTGGGGGCAGGTCCGTTTCAGGAAGTAGGTCTTTCAGGATGGCTCTCGGGTCGGTTCCTCTCATGATGTGCTGCTGAATGAACCGGTAGGAACCTAAAACACAATGAGCAACACATACAGAGTCATGCCTTCATTCAGTTCATAAAAACACAAATTCTAAAGCAAATATTGAATATGAATGTGTATATTCAGACTTGCTAAGACTCACCGATCTGTGGTTGAGGGGTCCAGTCACTAGAGCTGGCATGAGAGGAGCAGTCATCATCGTCATGAAGATGATCAGGTGATGTTAATCCACTGGGGTGGACACCTTCGTCGATTAATTCTGTGTGCAAACAACAAGAAATCAGTTTCAGATATGTTTATTTATATGGCAAGAAGAATCTGTGACAGGGCGGAGGGCAGGGCTGGGACGTGATGCTACACATCCGGCCCCTAATCAGGCTCATCAAGCCTCAGAGCGGGACAGAGAGAGAGATTTACACCTGTGTGTGTTTGCCTTTTTTTTTTAAGTTTCTTATTAAAATATTATTTATATCATCAAGCCGGTTTTCACCTCCTCCTTTCCATTAATCCCTTTACACTGGTGCCAAAATCCGGGAAGGAGTCATGGAGGGCTCCCCAGCCTGAGAGAACGAGGGAGTAATGTGGGAGGGTGGGGCCGGCTCATGATGCTACACACCCGGCCCCTAATTGCCTCAAATTGGAAAAAAAACAATAGACCAGGCAATTATGCTCTGTGCATGAGATAAAGTTTCATAAGCATACTGGTTAATAAAATGCATGATTATAATGACCCAATAAACCTACTAATGTGCTATTGTCCCTATAAATGCTTCTGACGAAATACTTGTGAAGTTCCAAGTCATTTTTGTTTTATAAAGCAAGACAGATTTACCACAGTCCTGAAAAAGCTACTGGGATGCTACCATGGCACACTAATGGTATCAGATGTTTATACCATGGTACTTTGATATACACCATGGCATTTATTTACATGGTAGTCCCACAGTATATGTCCTTAAAAATCATAGTATTACCATGGCATATTTTACACGCCGTATTGTGATTACTTTGTGTTTTAAAAGCTAATGTTTACATTTAACACTTGCGAGTTACTCGGAGGACCTTAGAGGACAAAATATCTGCGTCAAAAAAATGCCATAATATTATATATAAATATTATTTTAAGATTTTTAACCAACATCAGTCCTGATCATAACTACCAAATATGAATTCATTTTCAGAATGTATCCCTTTAATTGGCAGTTTGTTTAAATAATGCCACTGTTGTTTTTTCTGAAAATAATATATATATATATATACACACACACACACACACACACACACACACACACATTTTTTTCCTTCTTTTCCATATACTAAATGCTAAGGGAAATTTTTTGTGGGGGATTATCACAGTCTAGGAGATGTCAATGATTAGCAAAAACATTAATTTATATGCATTATTATTTTTGTGCAGTGTCAGATTTAAAAAAAAAAAAACGACCTCACACTCAGGAACTTAGAGGACAAAGATATCAGTGTAAAAAAAAAAAACTGCTATAAAAATATTATGTATTAATATTATTTTCCACTCACGGATTTATTTATTTTCAAATTTTAACCCCTAAAATGCCAGTTTGTTTTCATAATGCCTCTGTTGTTTTTCACACACACACACACACACACACACACACACACACACACACACACACACACACACACACACACACACACACTTTTAGCGGCATCATTTATTCAATTAGCCTGCTGTGCTCTATAATACAGCAAACAGAAAATAGAAAAAAAAGCTTGTATTTGCTCCATAGCCTAAACATGAGAAAAATGGCGCCATCTGGTGGAAAATAATACAAATGTAAATTTTGAAGCCGGGGCTCCAGAATTAAATCATAATATAATAGAATCCATGATTTGATGCTTTAATGGCACTAGGATCAAATATTGCAGTTTTATGGGTTTCAATGGGGACATTTTTGTCCTGAAGGCCCTGAGTGTAACTATTTTGTGTACACAGTGTACTATAGATGCATTATAGGAACTAAGGTTGAAATATCAAAATGTACACAATGTACCTTTGGCTAAATGTATGCCGTTGGCATTGAGAAAAAAAAAAAAAAAAAAAAAAAAACACAATAACGAAGAAGGTCGCACACGGGTTAAACAGTACATTCATTTAATTAAAATAATAAACTGATATTATAAAGTAACTTTCATGAAATTATAACAAGGCGTAAAAAGGGTAAGCCCGAATAAAAACTGTTAGTTTAGCATTATATAAATTCATAAAAATATTGAGAACAGTTGTACCGGACAGATGTTGTTCGGGTTCGGCGGGTTCACTGTTGTTGTTATTGTTGTTGTTCAGTGCGGCCTCATCCTCTTCATCCATTCCTGCCGGTTTCGACTCAAGCGGCTCGGTTCCGCTGGCAGCGCTGTGCTCCGAATCACGGGACGCCTCCAGAACTCTCGCCCTCTTCAGAAGCGGCTCGTCGAGCTCCACGGCGCGGCCGGTGTCGGCGGCTTCGACCCGTTTATGTTCCCCGTCCGCCATCTACGGCTGGGAGTGAGTTGAGGAGGAGCTTCCGGTGATGATGTAACATGACGTCACTAGACAGCGCGTCATGAACCGAGTGATTTTTTTTGTTTGTTTTTATTTTTGTTTTTTATTTGCATTTTATTAATTTACATAACTCTATTATTGTTATAATTGTTTTATATTTATATTATATTTACTAAATGGATGCAAGACAATTCTACCGGTGAGTCACATGATCAGTGCAGACCATTTAAAAGCAGTGTTACCGTAAAGTCTCGAGTATGCGCAGAAATGTGAATGTATTTGACTGCAGCTTAATAATAATGGAGTGAGTACACGAGTCTTTACGGTTATTCAGTACTGAATGGGCTGCTCATTTGTCCCAACTAACAAATGTTCCCAGAACTTTGTGTTTAAGTTGTTATTAGGTTGTTATTGAGTTGTAAAACAAGAATAAGATGTTAGGCTCAAAAATGTAAATTGTGGTCAGATGCATAGTGTATGGAAGAGCTATAAATAAGACACATTTCATACAGTTTCACTAGCAAATGCCATATAGATTTATTTTTCTATTTTCTGTAGTGTCAGTCACAGTCTGTAAGTTCCTTCAGAGTCAAGCGATTCTTCGCTGTGATTGGACGATCTTCGGGCATGTTTAGCATTTCCATAAAAAATCTAGTATGGAGTATTTATGAAAACTGGGATAGATAATGGTGTCTCACAATGTTGTGAGATGTGTTCATTCATTGGTCAAAGTCAAATTGTCAGATTAAATTAGACATGCATTACTTCAAACAATAGCGTGGTGACTGAAATGATATATAAAAGTTAATTTAATCAAGGTAATTTGGGTTTTATGCTTTGGAGGGCCGTGGTCCGGCCTTTCTGGCACCAAAACAGAGTTCGTGTGCCAGTTATTCTTGATAATGGCGAACAACTTTTCTTAGAAGTGAGCGTTGTCGCTTTATTTAGGTGGTCTTTGGCGACACCCAGCGGACATGTGTTGCTATTACAACCAAATTAACACATTCAGTATCTCAGGCCAAAACAAATACGAAAAAGTGAAATAAGTGCTGTAAATGGTGTGAGCGGATCACTAGTCTGTTAATATTATTTTTATAAGGTGTTACAAAATGTATTTTATTGTATGTCTCAAGTCTATTATTATATAGTACTAAACTGACTGAAAAGTTATTATTATTATTATTTTATATTATTGGTAGTAAGAAAAGTAAACAAAAATGTTCAGGTATTCCAACAGATGGGGCTGCAGGTTTAGAGTGACGCGTCCTGCAGGCAATGAAGAAGGGACAGGTAAAACAGAGTGATATATCTGTTTGACCATAAACTTTGGTGAGAATATGATTAATCGGACTGTACAGCTGGTGCTGTATGTTTTTGATTCACTGAAAAGAACCGGGTCAGAAGAGTCATTCATTCGGGTATCAGACTGCACTGGTCACGCTGTATGTTTTTGATTCACTGAAAAGAACCGGGTCAGAAGAGTCATTCGTTCAGGAATCAGACTGCACTGGTCACGCAGTATGTTTTTGATTCACTGAAAAGAACCGGGTCAGAAGAGTCATTCGTTCAGGAATCAGACTGCACTAGTCACGCAGTAAGTTTTTGATTCACTGAAAAGAACCGGGTCAGAAGAGTCATTCATTCGGGAATCAGACTGCACTGGTCATGCAGTAAGTTTTTGATTCATTGAAAAGAACCGGCTTAATAGAGTCATTTGTTCAGGAATCAGACTGCACTGGTCACGCTGTATGTTTTTGATTCACTGAAAAGAACCGGGCCAGAAGAGTCATTCATTCGGGAATCAGACTGCACTGGTCACGCTGTATGTTTTTGATTCACTGAAAAGGATCGGCTTAACAGAGTCATTTGTTCAGGAATCAGACTGCACTGGTCATGCAGTAAGTTTTTGATTCATTGAAAAGAACCGGCTTAATAGAGTCATTTGTTCAGGAATCGGACTGTACAGGTGGCGCTGTATGTTTTTGATTCACTGAAAAGTATCGGCTTAGAAGAGTCATTCATTCGGGAATCAGACTGCACTGGTCACGCAGTAAGTTTTTGATTCACTGAAAAGGATCGGCTTAATAGAGTCATTTGTTCAGGAATCAGACTGCACTGGTCACGCTGTATGTTTTTGATTCACTGAAAAGGATCGGCTTAATAAGAGTCATTTGTTCAGGAATCGGACTGTACAGCTGGCGCTGTATGTTTTTGATTCACTGAAAAGAACCGTGTAAAAAGAGTCATTTGTTCGGGTATCAGACAGCACTGGTTGCGCTGTATGTTTCTGATTCACTACAAACAACCGGCTGAGAACACTTTTATTCATAATCAAATCACTGCAGTTTTATGGAATATTTGTTTCAGAATATTAAGCGGAATAAGCGATGAGAGAAGAATTACATTTTTACCATTATGTTCAAGGAAAACTTTCAAAAGCAAAATCTGTTTTTTTTTTCCTTGCACATGATTCAAACGGATTCATCACAAGCTGCCACATTAAACTGAACTTCACCTGCAGGACCATTTACACCTGAACCACTGCAGAAACCCTGTGAGCCTCAGTGCCTACACCAAATATGGACAGATTTCATGAATACAATTATTAAAACACAAAGTGTTATATATATAACATTGCTGGAAATGTAAGAGTCTGTTATAGTAAATCAGCTGTTGATCATCAAAAATTAAAAACACAAATTCATCAACTAAAGACACAAATTCAACATCAAAACTAGAAAATATCATGTTTATTTACAATTTACAAACAGGAAGAATCATTTGCAATTGCTTTCCACATATTCCTCAACACACATACACGCAGCTACTGCACATATGACTGTGTTGGACAGGCGTGTGATGGACTAACAGATGTTTGGTGAGTTTGTACATTTAATACAGGCTAAGTTTAATGGCTGATGTTATCTTTATTGATCTTCAGCTCTCAGAAAATTATTAGCAACAGACTTTTTTTTTTTAATCATGCAATCTTTCACTTTGTAAGTCTTTGCCACAATATGACAAATATTTGATTGTGATACACACGTGACACATGCTATCACATATTGTGCCATTTCTCAATCTTTAAAAAATGATTAGACAAAACAAATTAACTCAATAAGCTAAAAAAACATAAGAGAATGTTTAGTTTTAAGGCACATAAGCAAAAAGTGGCACCCCTTTATTGTAATAAACATACCGAAAAATTATTCTGCAAGACTATTCATCCATTATGCTGCAAATCTGAATGACTCTTCAAACTGAGTGACATGAGAGTCTCTAGTATTCTTGACCACAAGAGTACAATAACATCCTTAATGATGATGTCACAAGACGTCTGGCGCTACAATGTTACTCTACACGGGCAAAATCAAATAAGAGACATTTTACAACAATTATGAGCACACAAGTGTTGTTGAGTGAGTAACAAAAAACATTGATATATAAATACTGTTTACATATCCGAATAAGCTCTTCGGGACTCTATATTTGCACATATACGTGTCTCTTTTTGAATTGTGGTCAGTGTAAATGATTATTCCTGTTAAAGCATCCATTGCACAATAAATCAAATGCTTCTATATCTATAACAAACTCAAAATATCAGCAATCACACGGTCGATCAGCCAAACTCTGCAGGAGTCTTTTAAGTGTCCTGTGAGTGTCCATATACCTGTGAGTGTCATATGCGTCTGTAGATGATCATTATTGATCAGCTGGTCTGTGCTTGTGCGTGTCAAGCAAGGTTGAAGCCCTGGTTGTGTTCGATGGCCTGCAACAGTTTCTCTTGCAGTGACTCCTTGCTAGTGTACCTGGGCAGATCCAGCAGGTTGAAGCATGTGTGCGCTACGGGGAAATACTGCTCACCTCCACCGGTGGGCTGGATGACTAACGCCAGGCTCTTCATGCCCAGGATGGGGATACGGTCACTGCCCGTTAGGAATACTGCAGAATAACACAGGAAGATGATGTTGCGATACGTTCACACTGTCAAAGCAACTGGACATTATACTTTTATTCTATTAAAAGTTGACGAACTGACACAACGAAAGAGACAGCGACTGTTCGCTAAGGAATGTTTTAAGAGTGACATTAACCAACAAATGGTGAACTATTAGACATGACACAAACTATACAGAATAGATGACTGACCCTTGAAGATCATCCACTTACGTAGGAATTGTTTCTTCTTTTCCAAAGACAGTTCGTGAAACACTTCCCAGAATATCTTGATGGTGGGGTGCTCCGCCCAGTACTCGCCTTTATACTCCGTGCTCTGAGAATCAATACGGTCATTTACAAACTGTACAAACTACAGCAGCATTGCTGCAAACATCAGCAGTGTGTGTTTATGTTTACCTTCTCTAATGCCTTCCAGTCATAATTAGTGTTTCCGATCACCATGGCCTGCAGTTCGCTGGGCTGGAAGAGCTCCAGAACTTTCCCTCCACACACTTTATGAAACCCAGCGTAGAAAGCATTGAACTGAGGAGCCACGGAAGTGTTGAATATATAATCGACGTACGCGTTGACAAACTCCTGCCTGTGAAGGTGCGATGAAAAATAAATTCTAGTAACAGTAAATTGATCAAATCATGTAAAATGTGTATTTGTTGGATGGAAATGTTTATTCTTGTACTATGTGTCATTAAAACATCTGAACCGAGGGATAAGCTTGTATTAATTTCAAACAACCGTCACGATGCATGAATGTATATATTATGGGTGATAGTGACACCTGTTGGATTTGTTTACACTGATGTCCGTCCCATTGGGTACAAGCTCCAATACCTCTGTAGCACCGAAATTATCCTCTGTGATCTATAAAAACAACCCCAAATACAGTCCATTATTTGCACAGCACACTTTTAAACAGAGGTACTGCATGAATTAATGTGTTTGTGGCAGGGTGGAGGGCGGGGTCGTGATTCCGCACACCCAGCCCTTAATCCGGCTAATTAGCCCTTGAGAGGGTTAAAGGTCCATCGAAGATGGCAGGTTAAAGGTCAACCGAAGATGGCAGTGCGACAGAGAGAGATTTACGGGCAGCTGTCCGACACCTCTGTGTGTGTTTGTCTTTTTGGTTCAGTTTTATATTAAACTATTATTTATATTGTCAAGCCGGTTCGTGCCTCCTCCTTTCCATTAATCCCTTTACACTGGTGCCGAAACCTGGGAGGAGGGGGGATGCGCTATAGGGGAGTTCTCGCCTCTAACATCCACCCCAAAGGAGCAGCCGCGGCCATCCGCCAGAGGACGTAGGAGCCTGGCTGCCTGGAAGCGGAGGAGCGGCCGCCGACCGCGAAGGGAGGAGGGGCTACCAACCAACCGCCTGGAGCGGTTACCGCTGCCAGGGGCGGGGGAGACCCCTACCGTCCACCAAAAACGTGGCAGGGCATTCCGTCCGCCAGGGGCCGGAGGACTGTCTCCGATCCGTCCGGGGAGGCACGGCTGTTGTCCATTAGAGGGTGGAGGAGTGGCCGAGGACCAAGCTACAGTGTATTGGAGAACCGGCAAGTAAGTGTGTTTTTTCTCTCTCTCTCTCTCTCTCTCTTTCTCCTCTCTCTCCCACTGCCGCTCCGTGTCGGCCTTTCCCTCTCTTTTTAAAAATGTTTTGTTAATTTGGCATGATCGCTGTTTACGGCGTGTAGGTGCCACACTTTTTTTTTGGTTTCCCTCCCCTTGTCCCCTCCCTCATCCAGGTAGATGGGGATGACCTGCCAGCAGACGGGGCGGAAGGCATACCCCCTCCCAAGGGAAAGGTGGGGGGTGTACGTCATGCAGAGGGCGGGGCCAGGTCGTGATTCCGCACACTCGGCCCCTAATCAGGTTAATCAATCCTCAGAGAGGGATAAAGGCACACCGGAGACGGCAGTGCGACAGAGAGAGAGATTTACGGACAGCTGTCCGACACCTGTGTGTGTGTTTGTATTTTTGGTTCAGTTTTATATTAAACTATTATTTATATTGTCAAGCCGGTTCTCCCCTCCTGCTTTCCCTTTAACCCCCTTTACAGTGTTCTTACTGTGAAATTCAAGCAGAACGTTTCTTCCAAATCATCCTCCGTGTAATCTAGTAGCTGCTGAAGACTCCTGAAGAACCAAAAAAACATATGGGTGAATCTCGTGAAACACATCACCATTATATTTCAGCCCAAAAAGTAATTTATTTAAAAACACACACCTTCCTACATCAGGCATGAGTTCCTTCAGGTCCTCTAGTGTTGGGGCTCTCTTCAGGAGTTTCTTGTACAGCGCTAGAGGGAAGTTCAGCTCCACTATCGTCAGGTTATAGATGGCCAACCCACAAATCACTCCAATCAGATGGAACAAATCGATGTCTTCAAATGTCTGCGGTCAAACACAACTGTGTGAGACTTCAATGACTTTGTACATCTAGTCGTGTTTAATTTCAGTTTTCACTTCAACAGCATATGTAAACATCTCTACCTTGTGTGCAAACCAGATGAGTCTGGAATCCTCGTGGTATCTGAACATGCCGTATTTAGGGTCCAACAGCTCTTTCATTATGAGGAGGAAAAACTCTTTTCTCACACCACCGGCGTCCACGGCCTCCTCACGAACAAAGATCACCTGAACAATCAAAGACACAAACTATCCTGTACCACAACTTCCATTATAACTCTACAGATTCAGACAAACTAGATGAACTGTTTCTTAGTTTACGTTCTTGTGTGGTGGTTATCTAAATAATTTATAGACCATAAAACTGATGACTTGAATTATAGACTTCAGAACTGTAGAGTATAGAATTATTGAAATCAGAACTGTATATTGTAGAGTTATAAAACTGTATAGTATTATAAACCTTAGAACTATAGAGTGTAGAAACACAGAACTTTGATATGTAGACCAAATAATGATTTATCTTAAGAGTATAGAATCATAGAACCATACACTATAAAATTATTGACCTTAGAATTGTAGACTATAAATCTATTGACCTTAGCACAGGAAAGTACATAGAATTATACAACTTATAGAAATTATAGAACTGTAGAGTATAGAATTATAGATATTAGAACTCTACAGTATAGAACTACAGAGTATAGAATTATAAAACTTTGAACTGTAAACTATAACATTATGAAATGTAGAACAGTAGAGTATATCATTCTATAACTTACAACTGTAAAATATAAAATTCTATAACTTGGAACTGTATAGAATTACAGACCTTAGAGCTGTAGAGTATGGAATTGTAGAACTTAGAACTATATAGAATTATATACATTAGAACTATTTAGAATTATAGAACTGAAGAGTATAGAATTATAGAACTTAGAACTGTATAGAATTACAGATTTTAGAGCTGTAGAGTATGGAATTATAGAACTTAGAACTATATAGAATTATATACATTAGAACTGTATAGAATTATAGAACTGAAGAGTATAGAATTACAGACTTTAGAGCTGTAGAGTATGGAATTATTAAACTTAGAACTATATAAAAGTATAGAACTGAAGAGTATAGAATTATAGAACTTAGAACTGTATAGAATTACAGATTTTAGAGCTGTAGAGTATGGAATTATAGAACTTAGAACTATATAGAATTATATACATTAGAACTGTATAGAATTATAGAACTGAAGAGTATAGAACTTAGAACTGTATATATTTACAGACTTTAGAGCTGTAGAGTATGGAATTATTAACCTTAGAACTATATAGAATTATATACATTAGAACTGTATAGAATTATAGAACTGAAGAGTATAGAACTTAGAACTGTATATATTTACAGACTTTAGAGCTGTAGAGTATGGAATTATTAACCTTAGAACTATATAAAAGTATAGAACTGAAGAGTATAGAATTCTAGAACTTAGAACTATATAGAATTACAGACCTTAGAGCTGTAGTTTATGGAGATATTAAACTTAGAACTGTATAGAATCAGAACTGAAGAGTATAGAATTATAGAACTTAGAAATGTATAGAATTATAGAACTGAAGAGTATATTATTATAGAACTTAGAACTATATAGAATTACAGACCGTAGAACTGTAGAGTTATTAACCGTAGAACTGTCTAGTATTACAGAACTTATACTATAAAATTATAAAACTTAGAACGGTAGAATATAAACGTAGAAAATGTAAAACTGAACACTAAAATTATAGACCTCAGACCTGAAGAGTATAGAATTTTAGAACGTATAACTGTAGGGTATAGAGTTATGTAACTGTACGCTATAAAATTCTATACTTCATGACTGTAGGGTCTAGAATTACATACCTTAGAACTACAGACTCAAACATATAGACAACAGCACTTTAGATTATAGAATTACAGACATTAGAATACAGACAATAATATTAAGAGAATAAAAGACCTTAGAAACCCCACAACAATACTGTTTACCTTGAGCGGCCTTTTGTAATCAACGTTTTTTGATTTCCTCAGCACCTCCATGGTGTCTCCAACCACATTTTCTCTGCGTACGATGAGGATGAGGCAGGGGTTAACTGACTCCACCCCTCCACCGGACAGGAACAGAGATGTGAAGTTCTGTCTCTGAGCCTGATCTACTGCCATCTGACCACACACAGCACTGAGACTTCACTGCGGTAAACATCATGTAACAGTAAAAGCATTTAGAGCTGAAGAGCACTCTCACCTGCATCTGGATGACAGCATCGGTCTGGAGCAGCGTCGTCTTCGCTTGAGCGTCAAAAACAAATGGGTATTTACACAAGGTGACCTGAGAGTCCACGACCTGTTAGAAACAGAACCAAGCTTCATTTACAATTACGTTACCACCATCTTCTGACTGTTAAAACATAGTGGGCCATATTTTAAGAGCGCTAGCACTAAGCAGAGTGCTATACCATAAGTCATAAGCACAAAGTCAGTGGGCATGGCCTTAAAGTTTTGGTATTTTTGTGCAAGTATGCGCAATTGGTTTGGTGAAATCGCGCACGCAAGGCGCAAATGGGCTGGGTCAAGTGCAATAGCATGTGGAGGGTCTTCTCCGGTTATTGCACCATCTGCGTCCTATTAAATATTTCATTTCCTGTCAAGCACCAGTGATGTAAACAAAGACAGCAAGTCTATAAGAAGTCGGCAGTGTAAATGGACTGTATGCAATGAATTAGAAGAATAGAAATATGGTCGTGTCAAAAGAACACAAAGCCATTATAATTAATGATGCTGTCTACCATGGACATATCATTTGCAGCATGCCACGCCAACAGTGAACAAGTGTCCAATTCCATTTTGCGCTAGTGCTACTACTGCCAACAACACAAATAAATGGTTTAGAAAGTTAGTGTCAACGTTCACGATGTAAATAGACTCAAGCTGTTGCGTCGCGTCAATGAACACGCCCGGTGTAGTTTTGATTGGGTCCACGTGTTTTTAAATGCCCCATATCCTTCAATGACAATTGCTTGGCAAAGCTTTAATTGTTTCAACAAGCAATCCACGCTGATATCAGACAAAACATGCAATCCACACTGAAATAGGCAGATGACATCCACATTACGCACATACATAGTCCACACATCCAGGTTCCAATATGATCCTGCACAGAGGTGCACATTGCCAGAAATGCATCAAACCGGTTAAAGACGTCCATCTAGTGTGTGTCTACATACACCAACAATTACAAAAAGCACAGACAGTTTGTTCAGCAGTTTATGCACAAAATAACAAGAGGCAGGTATATATGTAGGCCTATATCCTGCTCTCTCTCACTCTCTCTTTACAAACTGAGCCCCCAGTGGGCGGGTCCAAGGGTGCGATGCGATGACGATTATTTAGAAATTCACCAGTGTAAAATGATGCTGATTAGCTTTGAACAATGTAGACTCACCACAGAAAACATCTGCTGTTGAATCCAGGTGGCATAATCCTTCCTAATGTCAATCAGTTCATCCAGCTCGTGAATATAAAACTTGTCATATTGGACGATTTGACCAGCACGCTCATTAACCTGCAACAAGTACACAAACACATTTTTACTCAAGTAATATGAAAGTTTAAGATGCACTTGTCATTTGCCGCATTTGAATACAAGTACTATCTTTATAATTGATATTTCACTCGAGTTCATTTGCACTTTCGGAAGTGTAAATAATGCTGAAAATGTTGTCTAAGTAGGCAGCTCACTAGGGTTAGGAATGGATTTAATGGGTTAACCAACAGCAGTGCTCACCGAGTGCAGTATCTCCAGGAACTTGAGCGAGGTGAGCAGGAAGCACGTGAGGATTCTCTGTTCAGAGTGAGAAATTCCCAGTTTCTGCATCCTCAGCAGATACACCACAACCTCCTTAAAGAGCTCCACCAGCCTCTGAAAGACTGCCGGCTCAAACCTGGACCACCAGTTACCTACAGAACCGGAACAGTAACAGCAGGTTATTCAGACGGTAGGTGAAATCTACACATGACAATATAAACTAACTGCAAATATAAATGCAAAGATGGAAGGAAAGAAATCAAGAAATTAGACAAGAAATTCTACGTATGCCCAAACTTAAATATAAATGAAGTTTTTGTACAATAATAAAAATTAAATGAATTTGTAACAGTTCAAGGATGGGCAAGGAGGAAGCGGGAACCAGCTGAACAGTAAACAAAGTTTTAACGTCAACTTAAACATAAACAAACACAGACACACATGCAACGCGGCCATGTGCGTCTCGCTCCCTCTCTCCCTCTCGAACTGGCGCCACCGGCCCCCCCTTTATCTCGCTCTCCAGCTGATCAGCTGATTCAGAACCGGCCGTGCTCCATCACGCCCTCGTCACACTCCTCCCCATGCCCCCGGTCTGACTAACCCACCCCCCCATCTATGGAGGGGAGACACTGCCCTTCAGGCCATTGTGTCAGCCGGTGCAGAGGGAAAGGGCAAGCGGAGACACAGAGAGAAAGAGAGAGAGAGAGAGAGAGAGAGAGAAAGAACTTGCTCGCCGGCTCCCAGATGCACTGTCGCCGGTCCTCAACCTCTCCTCTAGCGGACACAGCTTGATCCTCCCCCGGTGAACGACAGCTAGTCCTCCGGCCCCTGGCGGACAGACCCGCTACTCCCCTTCTTCGGAGGCCAGCAGCGACCCCTCCGTCCCAAAGCAGATGGCCGCGGCTGCTGCCCTGGCGTATAGCAGTGGCGAGGACTGGGTTTCGGCACCACTGTAATGGTATAAGGACGGGCAAGAAGGAGGCGGAAACTGGCTGAACAGTCAATGTTAAGTTTTAATGCCAAACTTAACATAAAACAAACACAGACACACATGCAACGCAGCCGCGAGCGTCTCTCTCTCTCTCTCTCTCTCTCTCAAACTAGCACCTCCGGCTCCCCTTTATCTCGCTCTTCCACTGACCAGTTGATTCAGCGCCGGTGCACCATCACGGCCCGGCCACGCCCTCCTCCTTGTCACAGAATTATTTACCAATATATAAACAATACGGATTAACTAATGATCATTTAAGTATTTATATTACTTCAAACACAGACGCAAAGCAAATTATGACAGACTGACATTATCCTGCATACTGCACGGCTAATTTCCAAATAATGACATTTTATTTCACTATGTGAGAAGAGAGCAGCGTGATACGAGACATGGAACTAGCACAGCCTGGGACAACAATCAAATACAACTTGCACTTGCACAGTGCACTATGCATATGTAAATGTGGCCTTTGTGTACATGTATGTGGTTGAGACAATATGCCTTTATTTTCAGTTGCAAAGAAGTTAATCTCTTTTAACTTCGATTAATAAACCAGGTCTAGATTGCAATGAGAAATCGTCTTTCAAAGAGCACCAATTATGTTTTTTTAAACGTGCCTAATTTGATTTGAAAGGTCTCATAAAATAGATTTACATGCAACCAAGGTCAAAAAACACTTTAATTTGCTCATAATTGAATTTGCAGCGTTACCTTTTTTTTCCCCAGTGTCAAAAACGACTCGTTCAATGATCCGTTCTAAAGCGTTCATTCTAAACTCCTCCTTTCAGAGAGCATACTCTGCTCTGATTGGTCCATTCTAAAGCATTCATTCTAAACTCCTTTCAGAGAGCATACTCTGCTCTGATTGGTCCGTTCTAAAGCATTCATTCTAAACTCCTCCTTTCAGAGAGCATACTCTGCTCTGATTGGTCTGTTCTAAAGCATTCATTCTAAACTCCTCCTTTCAGAGAGCATACTCTGCTCTGATTGGTCTGTTCTAAAGCATTCATTCTAAACTCCTCCTTTCAGAGAGCATACTCTGCTCTGATTGGTCTGTTCTAAAGCATTCATTCTAAACTCCTCCTTTCAGAGAGCATACTCTGCTCTGATTGGTCAGATGTCCCAATCTGTTGTGATTGGTTAGTGGGCGGGACAAAGCTGTTCGCGGGCAGCCAATGAAGACCAGAGGCGGGTTTTTTGTTACCAAATTATGTAGGTTAGTACAGGAAGTCTGTAATAACTAACGACTTGTTTCAGGTGTTCAGAATCGGTTCTTTCTTCCATTTGTCGTGCACTTTTGGGTTAACCACGACTTGGACATTTATTCCTGGGATTTACCAAAGCAAATGTCTCAAGTCTTCTTTTGTAAAAGGAACATGTTTGTAGCTATGCATGTGAAATTCAAAAATATCCATGCAGACTGTTGCTTTTGTATGTTTGTCCTGTATAAATATATTTGTTGCTGATTCAGATATATCTGTTGAGTGTTACTTTTGTGTTAAATAACGTTTTACTTGTACAGTGCCATAGCCTATTAAACACTGTGAAAGCACTTCAGTGAAAGCACTTCTTTAAAAACACAATTTCCTTTCATGGAGGATGTAACGTACCGAGCACTCTGATCGGAGCATCTTTCAGGCCGACGACGGCTTTGGCGAAGGGAAGGGTGAGCGTGGTGTAGTTGTTGGGGTCGCTGAGGAGCGGACACTCAGGCAGTGTGAGGAAGAGTCTCAGGGCCTCGATGTCTGGAGGAGAACTGCTCAATCTGGGGAGGAGATTCTTCTCCAAACTAGCCGCTATCTGGATTAGGAAACACCAAGCAGTGGTTACAATAAGAACGATGGGAACTTAAAAGGAATAGTTCATCCCAAAACGAAAATTCTGTCATCATTTACTCACACTCCTGTTCTTCCAAGCCAATGTAAATGGTCTCTACTTATATAGAGCTTTTTTAACCTGAGCGGTTTTCAAAGCGTTTTACACTGTGACTCATTCACCCATTCACACACACACTCACACATACACACACCAATGATGGCACAGCTGCCTTGTAAGGCGCTAGCTTGCCATTGGGAGCAACTTGGGGTTCAGTGTCTTGCCCAAGGTCACTTCGGCATATGGAGTCATGTGGGCCAGGAATCGAACCCCAATCCTGCGATCAATGGCCAACCCGCTCTACCACCTGAACCACAGCCGCCCCTAAATGGTGGCATTCTTTCTTCCATTCTTTTTTAAATGGTTATGCTGCTCTTTATTATACAATGAAGGAATACAGTGATCCAGAGGGCTGTTGCCTCCAAAAAGGACAAAAGCACCATGAAACTACTCCACATGACTTGTTACAGCTACATGAGTTATTTACAGCTTTGTGTGAGGACAGTTATTAGCTGAAAATCTTCCCCTCCACTGTAGCTCTAAAATATCATTTGCAGCTGAAGTCAGAAGTTTACATACACTTAGGTTGAAGCCATTAAAACTATTTTTTTAACCACTTCACAGATTTAATATTAGCAAACTATAGTTTTGTCAAGTCGTTTAGGAGATGTACTTTGTGCATGACACAAGTAATTTTTCCAGTAATTGTTTACAGACCGATTGTTTCACTTTTAATTGACTATATCACAATTTAACTGTGCCTTTAAGCAGATTGGAAAATTCCAGAAAAATGATATCAAGCCTTTAGACAATTAGCCAGTTAGCTTCTGATAGGAGGTGTACTGAATTGGAGGTGTACCTGTGGATGTATTTTAAGGCCTACCTTCAAACTCAGTGTCTCTTTGCTTGACATCATGGGAAAATCAAAAGAAATCAGCCAAAACCTCAGAAAAAAAATTGTGGACCTCCACAATTCTGGATCATCCTTGGGAACAATTTCAAAACACCTGAAGGTAACACGTTCATCTGTACAAACAATAGTACGCAATGGGACCACACAGCCATCATACCGCATGTCTCCTAGAGATGAACGCAGTTTGGAGTGAAAAGTGCAAATCAATCCCAGAACAACAGCAAAGGATCTTGTGAAGATGCTGGAGGAACCAGGAAGACAAGTATCTATATCCACAGTAAAACGAGTCATATATCGAGATCCAAAACCGCCATAAAAAAGCCAGAATACAGTTTGCAAGTGCACATGGGGATAAACATCCTCTGGTCTAATGAAACAAACATTGAACAGTTTGGCCATAATGACCATCGTTATATTTGGAGGAAAAGGGTGAGGCTTTCAAGCCGAAGAACACCATCCCATCCGTGAAGCATGGGGGTGCAGCATCATGTTGTGGGGTGCTTTGCTGCAGGAGGGACTGATGCACTTCACAAAATAGATGCATCATGAGGAAGGAAAATGATGTGGATATAATGAAGCAACATCTCAAGACATCAGACAGGAAGTTAAAGCTCGGTCGCAAATGGGCCTTCCAAATGGACAATGACCCCAAGCATACCTCCAAAGTTGTCAAGGACAACAAAGTCAAGATATTGGAGTGTCCATCACAAAGCCGTGACCTCAATCTGATAGATCATTTGTGGACAGAACTGAAAAGCGTGTGTGATCAAGGAGGTCTACAAACCTGACTCAGTTACACCAGTTCTGTCTGGAGGAATGGGACAAAATTCCAGCGACTGATTGTGAGAAGCTTGTGGAAGAAACCCAAAACATTTGACCCAAGTTAAACAATTTAAAGGCAATGCTGCCAAATACTAACAAAGTGTATGTAAACTTCTGTAAATCATCACAGAAATGTGCAGCTCGGACATTCTGCCTGGAAGAAACCAGGTTTGGTACAACATGAGGGGACATAACTTTCATATTTATTGATTCTGAAAATGACGCTTTGTTTTTATGTTCCTAGTATTAACTAAACCAATCAACTCACAATCTGTGATACGTGTGGGTAATCGGGCTGGATGAGTCTATGGTAGAGCAGACGAGCCATGTTTATGTCTACACCTGAGCACTTGCTGTTAGTGCTGTAGTGATCTGGATTACTGCAAAACACAAAACACCCATATTAGATTAACTGCCATTAGCATGATTAATTAACCTGTTAACAAAGAGACATTCAATCTGAATCACTGAAAATTTGCCTGAAAGATTGAACAGACTTGCACAGGCATCTCCACAGCAATCTTCAAATCAAATCTCCATCAAGTTAAGTGTAAAAGTGACATTTGTTTCTAATCTGAATCACACAGATTGTGTATTTTAAATGTTTAACATCTAGTTACCTGCCAGATAGAAAGCTTCCGTTGAGACAACTTGCTGAAGAGAACACAAGATCGATCTCACTGTAAGAGACACCAAACACATGTCATCAGTATGATGGTAATCGATCCGTATACGTTTATGCTTGCTTTTTCCAACGACTCTTGGAGTAGACTTAAAATAGTGGCACTGCTTCAGGAATTATTAATAGTTTTTTTTATGGTTT